>NW_025407969.1:156023-158500 GCF_008403515.1 Naegleria fowleri
AAAAAAGGACAAGAAACCTTTTTATGGTTTGGCTGTTGACATCAAAAAAGCTTATGACTCATTACCGAGAATTATGCTTCGTGATGGACTGCTATTCTTAGGGATTGATGAAATTACTGCTGATGGAATTCTGGAAATATTAGGTGAATCTACGACAAAGTTTGTTATACCTAATGGTAAATCTGAATGTTTCAATGTGAAAGATGGATTGAAACAAGGCGACACCTTCTCTCCCCTTGCATTCAAAATTGCGCTTGAGCCTCTCTTACAATTTTTAGAAATAACATATAATGGTGCTAGTGTTGCAAATTATTGGAACATTAGTACAGGCGCATGGATTGATGATTTGAACTCATTTTCCAACGAACTACCTGAAATTGAAAATTCTTTGCATGACATTGAAACCTATCTTCATGGCTATCACATGGAATTAGATCATTCCAAAACTAACCTCTTCTCTGATAAGGAATGTAGTATCAAGACATTATCTGGAAGTACGATCAAAAGTAATGATTCTATTATTATACTTGGTAATAATATTACCAATAATACTGAGGAACAAAAGAAATACACTACTTCAATTATTGAAGAAGTTAAAAGAAGAACTAACTCTATTGGCTGGAATTTTCCAATACAGAACATTGTCAAAATTATCAACACAGACATTGTTCCGTATGCACTGTACCACCTAATTCCTCTTGCTAATGACCATCTAGAGAAACAAATTGATAAATTCTTTCGCAACTTTATATGTGAAAGATTAAGAACCAAGAGAAAATTAGCTCTCGAGTGGTTTTATACTCATCAAGACAAAGGTGGACTTGGATTAATTTCTGTGCAAGAAATGAGTTACTCGGACCTAATGTGTAAAGTCAGAAAGTTCCTTGAACAATATGATATTTGTCTTGGATCTTCTACAAGATTCCTTTGTGAACGAATCAAACAGGAGCATGGTTTTGACATCCTCAATGATCCAATCCCTACTTGGTATAAACCAGACCCATGGATTCCTCAATATCTCAAGAGAATAATTTTCATGAACAAATCTTCCAATATTAGATTGTGGCATTCGAGTGACCAATGGCATGAAAAAACTCTCATCCCTTATGGAAAATTCCCTAAAGGTTTAAGACAATTCCTGCTCTATAAAGATTGGAACAGATTAAGTATGTGGGTTCCTGACCCTAAAAATTTACAAGTGAAATTACATAATGACATCAAACATTCCAATCATGTCACCCAAATTCGCAACATTCTCAATAGCATGGATTTTGGAAAAATCAAAGACGAAAGCAAATACTACAAATATGTTGGTAACAACACATCCATGTCAAACCTCTTGAACAAAGCTACACTAATTGGTACTGACGGATCGTGTAACAATAATATTGCTGGATACCGTATTGTAACTGATCAGAATGTTTCCATCTCAAGTCACACCTTAGGACAAGGAACTTCCTACAACAGTGAAGTTCAAGCGCTCCACACAGTTGTTAGATTGCTAGATAACAACACTCCTAGAACAATAGTCATAGATGCGAAAAGTATTTATGACCAACTTTTCCAATTCAGAAAATCTAGAGATCCTTATGTTGAAGAAATTCGTAATTATTTAAAAATGAAGGATCAGATCAAAATTATGCATGTTAATAGTCATACAGGTAAACAAGATATCTATAGCCGCATAAATGAATTAGCAGATAGGGCTGCTAAGAAAGGTGCTGATTGTAACAATATTCTTACTAATATTCCATCCAATAATTGGTATATTATTATCAACAATGTATTATACACTCAAAACACTAGACAAACAATGTACAAACTTCTATTTCAACGCCTCCACAAAAGAACATATACGCCAAAGAACCTTCCTCCCAAGAACAGAAAGTTCACCAACATTTACCCCTCAATAGGAATCGGTTTCAGAACCTTAAATCTAATATTTAAAATTAGAATGAACGTGATGAAGACTTTGGAAAATTTAAACAAGATATCCAAGACGAACTTGCTATGTCCTTGCTGTAGTAGAGAGACAATGCAACACATTATTTTTGAATGTAAATACTTTTGTGATATAAGAAAAGAAATGTTTAGGAATTTATATAATATCTCAATATATGCAAAGAATAACAAGAAGTTCTCCAAACGACTATTGTACCTCATCAAGACTAAACAAGATATCCATAGCCTAACAGGTGCTAAAGTTGGATTGGGTAAGAAATGGGACAAAGTATTTACTAAGGAAGCTTATCGATCTATTACTAAAATGTGGATGAAACGAAATCATTTTTTCATGGAAGAATTGAAACTCACCTGGAATGAATTTGAACAACAATACGATTTTAATCCTAATTTCATTGATTTGAACAAGTTTAAACTATACATGAAATACCCACGACCATGAATAATAATTGAAATTTACAACAATATTTGAAATTTACACTAACCTTGATGACAAACAATAATTGAAATTTACA
>NW_025407969.1:158510-232112 GCF_008403515.1 Naegleria fowleri
AACCACCTTTAACTGTACTAATTGCACACACAGCCATGAATAACGTTTGAATTTTCGAACAAATAAACGCATGGACAGTGATAAAAAAAAAAGAAGAAACACCTCCAACAACACCTTCAAAAAAGTATAAAAAAAATGCTCGCTCCCTCACAGCACCAATTTCTGCCGGATGAGCAACGCGTTCAACTCATCTTGCTCTCTCCGAATTTTAATACAGAATTTAAAATACCTACGTTGGATCGGGATGTGAGGATCAAGCTGAGAGAGATGGGAGAGCCAATGACTCTGTTCGGGGAAGGGCCTCCCGAAAGAAGAGAACGATTGAAACGGCTTGTGGTCATTCAGAGGCTTAGAGAGGAGGAACAGCAACAACAACAGAAGGAGGAGCAAAGAAATTTATATGAAGATTATACTGACCATGGATCAGAATTAATGGCAGATTTACAAAGAGAATTAATGGCTAAAGGACGACAGGATTTAATTTCAACCTTGGCTAAAAATCAACAAGAAGAGCAAGAGGAAATGGTGGATGAGATGGAAGAAAAAGAAGATATTACTCAACAATATTTTACATTTGAAGCTTCAAATACAAATCTTGCAAGTGTACGAGAAAGTATTGCCATGTATTCACTACAATCGGCACAACAACGATTGGAGACCATTCGGGAATTTGTGGATGTTGTGAAAAAAGATAAAATGGGACAGCATACTTCGAAACCTGGAATTGCAGCCCAATTGGTCGATCGAAAAAACAGACTCATGGAGAATGTACAAAAGCGATTATCGATGGTATCCTCTGTGATTGGAGATTCTCGACCAATTTCACAAATTAAAATTCTAGGCCACGATTTTGGGAAATGCATTACTGGATCTTGGTCTGGTACAATGAAAATGTGGCAAGTAGCGAATCCGTGTTTTAAGGAAGAGGAGCCAATGACTGATGAGACCGATGAAAAAGAATCAGAAATGCCCTTGCAAGATGAGGATGAATCGTACAGCTGTTCTCTCATTAGAACCTATGCAAATGCTCATGACGAGAGAATTACGTGTCTGCAGGTGAGAAACGAATTTGTTCTAAGCACATCTGCTGATCGAATTATTAAGCTATGGAATATGGAAGATGAATCAGAAAAACCAACCCAACTGTTCAACGTTGTAGAATCAGATTCTTCATCAAATGATATGTCTGATCATAATGCCACTGCATCTGAAGAGCCTGCTCTAAAAAGAGAAATACTCAAAGCTGGAGATATTCACACTGCCGTCATTAATAGACTCTCCATCCACCCAAATGGACAACAATTTATTAGCACAAGTTCTGATCATACTTGGTGCATGTGGGACTTGTCAACTTATCAACCACTCTATATTCAAGAAGGTCATTACTGTCCAGTTTATGCAGTAGATCATCATCCGGATGGAGGAATTTTGTGTACGACAGACTTTAATGGAGTTGTAAAGTTGTGGGATTTGAGAACAGGTTTATTGGTTTGCAATTTACTTCATCATGTTAAGGATGTACTTAATTGTTCATTTAACCCATACAATGGAGTGAATTTAGTGACTGGTGGTTTAGATGGACTGATTGATGTATGGGATTTGAGATATGCCAAGCACAGTTTAAATTCAGGAGCGAAACAAACAGATCCAAACTCGGATCACTTTAGACAAGAGCCATATTATTCCATACCTGCCAGTTACAAGTTAATGAACACAATAATGTATGAACCTTCTTGTGGAAGGTTTATAATATCGAGTGGATTTGATGGAATGATTCGATTTTGGGACACTGTTTCATTTAAGCCTGCCACTCAGTTTTCGATTGGAGAACGAATTTTATGTATGGATGTGACACAATATCCGAATAGTTGTTTTGTGCCAAAACATGAGGATACACATGAGTTTGGAAATTGGAGCGAACATTTGATGATTGTTTGTGGAGGTCTTGACAAAAAGTGGAGAAAATTGACAAGCTTTTGCAAACGTTGAAATTCTGAGTTCAATGATTTTGCTAGACTTGCAAGTGTTTGAAAATTTGTTTGAAAAAGTCATTCGACGATTGGACGACAACGGCACCTATTATAACGATAATCTCTTAATTTTGAATTTTCTTTTAATTTAATAATAACAATTCCTAAGCTTTCATTGAGAAAGAGTCTTGCTCGCCCAATAACCTTGCCTTCATTCATTAGTGATAAATACAAGAACATCCTTTTTATTTTGATGCGAAAAAAACAAGTGTCAACAAGATTTCGAAATTAAAGACTTTCATTGTCTTCAGGATTCAACAACTCGAACAAGGAGATGGAAGTTCTCACTTTTCTTGGAACAGGAATCGCAACAGGCGTTTCATCACTCGATGAAGAACAATTACATGACATCATGTTGGAAAGTGTTTGTTCATGACGAGTTTGAAGAGTGAAATTTTGAAGAGTTTCTTCATCAACTTGTCGTTGTCCCTTATTAGTTTTTGAAACGACAGTCATCTTTTGGATGCCAGAAGGTGGCATTTCTGTTGGACAATGATCAACTTTGACAGCACTGACGGGTGCAATCATGAGTGATCGATCATACTTTTGAGGAGATGGAATGGTTGATGTTGTGGTTGTGGTTGTAAATGTGGATGGAGTCAAGCGTTGAGACATGCTTGGCAGTTGACTGATTTGCATGGTTTCTTTTACATACAAATCCTTTGGATGAGCAAAACGTGGTTTTCGATGAGGAGGTTGATATGAAATTGTTTTGGATGTCAAACCTTCACATGGAACCTTATTGACGAATTGTGATTTTGATGCTGCTGTTGAACGGACTGGAATTGGACGAGGAGGAATTGGTTGAGAATGTTCAGATGAATGACTTGGTTTGATTGTTGGTTTGGAAGGTTGTTGAGTTGGTTGTGGAGATAAAGGTGACTGTGGAAGAGATGGAATGACAATCTGAACGGGAGGAGGAACATGTCTTCGAGAAGAATGTAATTTCGTTTCAACATTGAAATGGAGAGATAAATCCAAAGAACCATTGAATGGATTTGAAGTGGAGAATCTTTCAGTGTCTGTAAAGTAAGAGACCATGGTGAGAGGTTTTGGTCGTTTTCCCTTCTTTTGTTGTTGTTGTTGTTTGTTTGGCACAAAGGTCACATAACTGAATTTCATTTTGTAATTTTTTTGTTTTAACAATGTTGTTGAATTGAAATTCTGTTTCAACATTTGACATTTTGCGATTCACACAGAAAAGGAGAAAGAGCAAGTCAATACAGCAAGAATGGAAAAATATAAGGGGCATTGAATGGATGGCAATGATGATAAGTTCCTTTGATTGATTGACAAAAAAGGCAATTAACAAAGGGTGGCAATCTCATTTTGGGAGAGAAGGGCCGAAGGTTGTGAAATTGTGTGGGCAGATTGTCATTTAAAAGTACATGAAACAATCGATTATGAATGATTGCGTGATTCAAAAGGAAGAAACAACAAGCACCACTCAAATTTCATTACGATTATCTATCTCATTTATAATAAAAAGAGGTAGTTTCCTTTTTCAAAGAATCATTCTCCGAAAAAAGGATCTGTTGAAGGATGAATGGTTTTTCTTCATCTCCTATCAGCAAACAAATCAAGAGATGCATCCTATTCAGTGAGTAATGAATGATCATCATCATCTCGAGTGATCTTTTTAAAATCATGACCAGTCAAACATCAACACCGTATCTCACCCTCTAATATTTTGGCGGCAATCATTTCAAAGCCAACCATCATGAAGATATTGAAGAATTTGATTTAAGCATGCTTTATGAACATTTTGCGCTAAGGAGATATTAAGGAAAAATCAAACTTGAGTGCCGAAGAAAAAGAAGTTGAACAAAAATAAACGTCAAAGACAATCCATTGGTACAAGCTTTCAACATCTTATGATCAATATGATAGGTGACCTTAACAGAGAATCATTTAATGAAATATTCCATAATAATATTAAAAAAATGAAAAAGTGAAATTAAGGTGTTTAAAGAAAAAAATCGGAATTTGCATCCATTCTGGATGGCTCAGAGTCTTGCTGCTGTTGAAGGTGCTCAGCAATAACATCATCATCATGGAAAGAATGATTCAACAAATTGGATTGTTGCTGCATTTCTTGAAGTTGAAAATGAAAAGAAAAAAGAACCTTCTCAACCATTTCCAATCGGGAATTGGTTTTTGTTAATTCATTGAAAAATCATTCTTGAATGGAAGCGAGATGCTCCTGTTGCAAGATGTGATTCAATAATTGTTCTGAATTGGCATTATTGATTTGGAGTGGTGATGATGATGGAGTTGAATGGTGATGATGATTTTGTGTTGTTGCATTTAATTCGAGTATTCCAGCTACGGCTTGCTCGTGATGATTATTATCTGACGACTCGAGCTGGAAAGTATTCAACAATATTGAATCCGTCTGCTTTTGAATGATTGATGTAGTGGCATTGTCTCTTTCGCTGATTATGAGCGAGCAAATATCTGAAAATTTCTCAGCCATTTTCTTGGGATCTTTCTCGTCGCAACATTGGATGAGATCAAACAGGATGGAAGAAAACTTCTTACAATTACCATTCACACTCATATGAACTGTTAGAAAATGATCGATCACCTTTTTCTGTTTGTCTCTTTTGATGGTAGAACATCGGGAACAACAAGGACATGTATGACCGCTGCCTTCAACGTACGGAAAGAAGGGCTTCAGGCGTTGACGAATTTGTTCATAGACTGGAGAAAGAACTGACTCTTTCCACAATGGTGGAATGTTGGGAGGTGACATGATGGTTTTGTTTGGATTGCTGATTTGGTTCTATGAACGTCTTGTTGTTGTTGATCAAGGCTGGCACTTGACACGGACGTCTGAGGGAAATTTTTAGAGTGGACGTCTGTGCGTGTGCACACGTGTTTAAAACATGAGAGTTCGAATTTGGATTTCTGATCAAAAGAAAAAAATCAACACACAAACAATCTCCCATGTCTTCTCTTTCAAGTATTGTAAATTTTTATTTACCCGAATCAGATCGAGTCGAACTCAATCAAAGCCTTTCCAAATGCACAGGTGATACCACAGAGATTTTCACAAAACAAGATTTCGAGCAATTCAACAATGATTTGAATTTCGTAAATGAATTAGGAAATAAGAGAAGTGCTGTCTTTTTGGGAAATCCACAATCGGGAAAAACCACGATCATCCAATGTTTGACCGCCATGCTTAACCCAAGAACTCAAAATCCTACTCCTAACTCCGCTTCCAGCGCCTCCTCTTCTGATACGAATACAAGCAGCTCTCCATCTGTTGCCTCTCAAAAATATGGAAGAAAATATGGAGCTGACACTCAACAGAAGAATAACTTTTCAATTGAAGGTTCAACTGTTTGTCACGCTGGCTTGAATCTTATTGATCTGAGAGGAATATTTGAGAAGGAGTTGAATGAAAGTGATGAAGCACTTCAACAAACAAGACAAGATATTTTGCATCAATGCAAACCGAACATGATTGTCGTAGTATTGAAAGTTCATAATGTGAAAGAAATTCCACATTGCTACGACAGGGAATTGTATGTGTTGAGGGAAGCTGCATATTTGCGTACGAAATTGATCGACCAGATGAAAAAAACAACACCAAATGCAAAAGGCATTCTTCCCATCCACATTGTTGTGCACTTTATAGATGAGTATGATGAGACCTATCAGCAATTTTGTGAGCATGTTGAAAACTATGTGGATGATTACAAACTCGTCCAACATCGCCAACATCTCGCAGAAGTCGAAGAAGCAAAGAAGCTTGCAGAGGAAAATAAGCAACAAGTGACACAAGCATTGAAATCTATTGAGGAGAATGATTTAATTTTGGATGCAGAGTCCAGACAACTCTCACAACTCATCGATGCCACCGAAAGAGAAATTCAACAGCTTAAAACAGAAGAGCATGGTGAAAATCCAAATGTCTTGTCTCAGAATAATAGTGAAGCAGCCTCTGCTCCTTTGTATCCAAATTTCTCACACCATGAAAATCCAAATTTTAATGTCAGCGTCACTGGGCAAGAGAAAACTTCTACTAGCAGTACTGAAGCGACACCAAACAACAGCAACTCCAATTCCACACCCACGAAGGCAACATCTTCATTTTCTTCTCTTTTTGGAATGATTTATGGCGTATTTAAAAGAGGTCCAAAACAAGAATCATCCAGTACAGAGCTCCCCTCTCTCCCACAACAACTTCCACCACAAGTGAACGAAAAGTTAGAGATCTATTCACAAAAATTGCAAATTAAGAATAGATACAGCCATGAGCGTAACCTGATTGAGAATAGAAGATATCAACTTGATCTCCAGAAAATTGAGCATCAGTCCACGCTCTCTCGACTCAATGAAGAGATTACTCGCTACGAAGAATACCTGAAGGACATGAAGGAAGTGAAAGAGAATATTCCAAAAATTGTTCAAAGGGCATACATGAAAGCGTATGATGAGTTACACCACAAACAAGAAGATCATATCAATAGAATTCGAGAGGAATTTAAAAAAAACTCAACCTTTAACAAGCTACTCTATGAAAGTGGTATTTTAACTAAGAATTCTGGAACAAAAGAGAATCAACATGTTTACTTCCACTTCACATGCGTAAGGTCCGACTACGCCAAAGAAAAACACAAAGCTCTTCTTTTTAATTGGGGATTGAAACAACTTGCAGATAGCATTCAAACGTGCCGAATTACCATGTTTGAAAGAGTGTCTATTGTCACAGATGATATGAGAAGAATTCTGGCTGGAAAGATTATTGAGAAATTTGTAGAAATTGCTGAAAAGAAAGCAAAATTAATGAGCGAAAATGGTGGTGATAAAAGTGACTATCCTCCCGTATTTTGGAAATTACTTCTTAGAACCCTCTCCATGATTGGTGACCAGAAAAATCATCCCACACGAACGTTTGAGTATGCTTGGAAAATTATTAGCGAAGGAGATGAAGTGAAAACAGCCACCTGGTACTATGACATGTCTAAGGTGGCCTACAAACTAGGTTTCATCATTAGACCCATTATTCCATTAGGAAATTGGTGTCACAAAAAATCTCGTGAAAAGATTCCACTCGTGGGTGCGTGGGCCACTAATTTTTATTTAGGAGCCAGAGGTCCTGAATATGTGGTTGGAAATAGTTATTCAAACAAGAGAAAATCTGTTTTTAAATTCATGAGCTCCTCCAAGGAAGGATCAACCAAAGCACCGAGTGAGGACACGTCAGAAATACCTGAATCGAATAGCAAACGAAACAGAAAATAGCTTATGTCCATGATGATTAATTCATCTTAATATACCAAAAACACCTGTTGCTGTTCGTTCTGTGGCAATGTTGTAATGAAATATGGTTCGAATAGTGGTTGGAAATAAAAAAAAATGAATCGACATGAATTCTTTGGTGCTCTTCCGTTCATGTGTCCATTCTCTCAACTCAATCAACACTATGAGGAATTTCTTCTCTCTCATCCATACAAGTCCAATAACAACCATGTTTATTGTACAGAATTTTCTAATTTTTTACAACAACAGTATTCTCATGTGATGGAGGACGCTTTCATTATATTTGAAGGCTGTTGTTGCGTGATGGATGATCGGGATGAACAACACTTTTTCTTTGATTCAGTCCAAACTGATCCGGCACAAATGAAAGCGAAATTAATTTTGATTAAATTGAATGGATTGTATTTGAGTAAGGCTTTGGAAAGAAAATTCTTTTCATCATCATTGTTTGTGGAATCAGATTTGGAAGGAAATGAGGATCCAAATGCGCTCATTTACTCAAAGGTTTCTAAATCTACAATCATTACTGCCAACCCCAACACCACCACGACAATGAATAATGCAAATAACCATATGAATAGTAGTAATAATGGCGGAGCTAGCTCTCAATCAAGCTCATCCAAAGGAGAACCGGCAAAAAAGAAGAGAAAAAGTAATGTTACTATTGTGTCCTATAATGAAACAAATAAGGGACGTATACAATTATTGGAACAGTGTGGAATTGTACATTTGAATCAAACAACAAAAAATTATGAATTGCATGATCATGTGTTTATTCTTTGCCTCGTTTTGGACACTAAATGTTACTTGATTGATCACACAGCAATTGAAAAGATCACTAAACCTATACTTGCCCCAAGTAGCAATAATAGCACGCCTCAAAAAGATCTCAATTCATCAAAGGGAGATTTATTAATTGATGAAGAGATTTTGAAAGAGGCAGAACGCATTTACAAGGAGCACTTGCAGAAAAATGGAAAGACTAAGCCTGAGTCTGAGCTAATACTTCAAAATTCCAAGTCTAATTTAGGGAACAGCACTCCCCAAAATGAGGAAGAGAAAATTCCCTATCTTGGAATTACTGCATCATTTGTGACTCTACGACTGTACCATTTAATGTCAGAATATGAACCACAAAGCGACAATGACAAAATATCAACCACGGAGCAGAAAATAAGTTCCTCAAAAATGGCCCTCGATCAAGCTCTTGCATTGATGTTGAAATGTCTGAAACCTGTGGATGCGAGTATGATCATTAACTTGACTTTAGAAAATTCGGAAACTTTACACAAAAATCCTTCACAACCTAACGAACAACCACAATCCTACCATCAACAAGAACCAGAACAACACAAAGAAGAACTTGCCAAAACCTGCTCTAATTATCCATCACTTGCATTCCAGCAAGAATTGTACAACAAGTGGAACAACAATGGTGAACTAATCTCTCTCTTGAAGAACCACCCAGTGATTTTGAACATTGGAAGTGAAAAAAAGGCATCACCTAAATGGTTGCAAACTGAAGATGATGACATTTATTACCGATCATTGACAGATATTGCAACATTGTACACGAAATCCATGTTAAGAACCAAGTCTCATGATATTCAACAAGAACAATTAGCTCTCAAACAACTTGAATCTAAGCACCTTAGTTCTATCGAAAATTTGTGTAAATTAAGCGACATGAGTACTTTGGATGAACAGTCTTTGCAAAATTTAGACCGTGAAATTGGCAAGTTGAGAGAAATTCAAGAAACTTTGTTGCTATGTGAGAAGGTTATTCCTGTCAAACCTTACTCTTATTGATTTGTTAATTTTGATAAATATGGCCAGAAAATAAAAAACATATTAGTCAAACTGATAAGCAATGTTTATTTCTGAAAACGTAAATATAATCTGAGGAATGTTTTTTTTTGATATTTCAGATGAAAATGGAGTCGATTTATTGGCATGCTCACCTTAAATACTGAATTACAAAGAATCAATAAGGCCAGCCATATCTGAAAATTCTGAATACATTCTCTTAAATTCACTCAAAGTCAGATCAATCGTTTTTCTCTGACTATTTGTCATGAGCATGGTTAGGGTCACTTTGGCACTCTGTAAATTCTCACATGAACTCGATGCTGTTGCAATACTTAATTTCCAATCCAAATGTTTCAATCTAGGCAATTCAAAATCATCTAAAAACTTTTTATCGTGTTGAGTTGATTCAGATTGCTCCGATGATGTATCATGATGGTCTTCTCTGAATTTTGTTTGTTCCAATAAAATTTCATATTCGGGACACAGGACTTTGATTTTGTTCACTTGAATTTGAGTGTTGGATCTCAATAATTTTGGAAAATCTGCAAGAGCTACTCTGAATTGTCGAGCAGTACGGAATATATACAACAAAAGATTGATCACATTTTCAATTTGTTTGCTGGACATGGCTTGATTATTCACATCCGAAATCCAGCTCAGATAATCATCAACATAACATCCCAATCCTTTTCCGAGAATAAACATGACAGTCTTGTGAGCCATTTCATTGATGATATCAGGATGAACTCGATTTAAATCATCGACTGCACTGTGAAATCCCTCCGGAACACTTTGAAAACAATTTAGTGAGTTATTCGACGATGACATTTTTTTTGGGTCCTTATACGTATTCCTCTCGCGAGACAAGATTTTTCTGAATGATCGGATTTGTTCTTTGTGCTCTCTTAATTCTTATTAATAATATCAACGAAAACGTCTTCGTGATGAAGTGTTGTGGATGATGATTACAGAGAGAATTTACTATTGTTTAGGAGTTTTATTGTTTTATGTATTGACAACTTAAAAATCACGCAAATCACGTGATGATTCATGAGTTGAAAAAGCCGTATGCAAAATTGAAGTTTGAGAGTACAAGAGCAATGTGTTGTTGGATGTCCACATGTGTTTTGGTTTGGTGGTGTGAATTCAGGATTCAAGTTCTCCATATCTCTGAGTTGAACATCCTCCTGAATTCACTTCCCTATACATATGAAACAACCAATATCGTTCAGTTTCTAAGTGGATGAGGAGGATGACAGTCCAGGTCGCTCTGTCTTGGAGGTTAGTAGTGCTGATTCGAAGACTGCATTCAAGGCATCCTGACTTTTCAAATGTTTGAGTTCAACACTCGAATTGCAGAGAGGACAGAAAGCAAGTGCACCATCATCCTGATCACTATCGTTAGAATTCGTTACGTACGAATATGAGTGCCATTAGAATTTAGTTGCGGAAGTGGTTGATGTTGTGGTTTGCTTGCTCATCATGAGGTTTTGTCGTTTCAGAAGAGCCATATCCAACAGCTTTCCAACTTCCACCTCCGATGATGACTTGCAGGGACACATCACGGGACGTATCACCTTTGGAGAGGAGGAGAGTCCATAATGATGCTGGTGATGATGATGATGATGATTACCCGTGGTCCCTACGGAGCCAAGCAAGTTATTATTCACCTTGGTTGGTACATAGGTGGTACCAATGAAACCAGTTTGATTTCTATAGTTTTGAAAGTCCAACATGTTCCAATCTCGTGATAACACTGAATCAATCAACAACAACAACAACACTGCAAACGGGTTGTAAACAAATGATAACAAGAAGAAGAAGGCACACGGAACGGGCACGACAATGAACGCTCTCTCAAAGCAGCAAATTTTGCTTTTGGTTTTTTTTGCTGTGTGTGTTGTTGAGGGTGATGATGAATTGTGAATTACAATGGTCGTTGAAAAAAGTGCACTCCGCGGTTGTGCAAAAATCAATTGATTTTTATTCATAGAATAGAAAGAATGAACGAACGGCTTGTGATTCCAATTCGCAACCCACCAAAAGATTTTATGATCAAGTGTTGTGCGACGTTTGACGGGCGTTGGTGGATACAATCTAAATCATTTACAGAGCCAGCTAATTCAGCACAAAATCTTATCAAAATTGTAGATCTCTAATCTCACATGAAGTTGAATGAGAGAGAAGAAATTGCTGAAAAGGAGTTTGCAGTAGGAGTTGCAGCAATCTTGATTGAATTCACAGAAAGTCGACTGACAACGAACGAAATCTGTTTCAGCTGTTCCTATTGGGAATTCGGAAGCATCGAATTTGAACATTTTCTCCACTTCAATGATTCAATCCTTCTTATATTAGGGTGGAGTTAGGTGAACAAACAAATATACACTCCTAATTCCTTACATTGCAAAACAATATTAATGCTTAAGAGTATAGAGGAATTACATCGTGAATGATGTCTCTCTCATGAGAATGCACGGAATATTGGGTCAATGATGATCATGGAATAACAACGGTCCAATTCACTCACGCTCTCTCATTAGATCGAAGGAGACACTCTTCTCTCCTGTTTGTCTTCCCTACAATGCCCAACTTGTCCTTCAATAACTTTCGATGTGCCTCGTAAAATCGCTCATACAAGTCCACGAGATTTCTCTCAGACATTTGTTGCAAATTGTCCAAGAAATTGGAAGGAATCTCAATTCCTCTCGAGAGAGTGCTCATTGAGAATCGTTGCTTGTTCTCTTCTAAAATTTTCTGTTGCATTTCAAAGATAGGAGCAAGTTTTTCCACATCTTGGTTTGATAAATTCAATTGTAAAGGTGCAGCATGCTTGAGATAGGTGTCACAGAGGGTACAAACAATTTTCTTGCGATTTCTCTGTGATGAATTTTTGAACTGCTCAACCAAATTGTAACACAAAATGTCTTCAGGAGCATAGGAACGTTCTCCAAATGAGAGAAAGAGAGGATAAATTTCTGGATGCTTCAAGCACATGGTAATGTCATTGGTAGCACTTGATTGCATGTTATCATTGGCACTATTAGCATTCTTGGCGTTTTCGCTGTGAGATGATGATTTGTGTGCACGCTGAAAGAAAAATACAGGAATTGTCACAGAAATGAATGTATCAATCATTGCTGCCATGAACATGATGGAGGACCATGGTACGTAATAGTCAACTCTAAGTGCATGTCATGTGAGTATTGACGAGAGGATTGAATTACATGCAATATAATCATCATTTCAATTGCAATTTTACAGAATATATGTGTCCAATATATAAGTAGTCAAACTCAAAACTTACAAATTAGAAACGTCACTAAACAAAGATACACAATAAGCTAATCCTAAAATAGCCCAATTAAAGAAGATAGCAAACACTTCAGTCTTCACTTTCCATACATCTCTCTTTACAAACAAGACAAAAATTGACACAGTCAAAATCAAAACCAAATAAATAACAATTTCCACAATGAATAAGTAAGAATTAAAGGATCCACTTCCACATCCGGTGGTCGAAAATATAAAGCCGTCTAGTACCCACATCGACGAGTGAGTGGCGGTGAGTTCTGTTTCATTTGCATGCATTATTGACGTCCAATAATAATAATCAATGCTTCCAATAGTAAGATAAAGAGAAAGATGCATGAAAATTATTACCAAATAGAAGAGAAGGACAAATTTTGTTGGCAATTTGAACAGTACTCATGTTATTCACAGTTCGAAAAAAGAATTCTTCATTCTGGGATTTTCTTTCCACAGCAGTGAATGTTGTGCTTGAATTAAGGTGAGAGAGAGGATACGAGGAGGAAGGAGACGAATTTGGTGAAGTGTGATCGTTTGGATGTGATACAGAATGAATGTCAATGACAATTCCATTCATGACTTGAGGAGGATCTGACAAGTGTTCCTATCCATACCATTGAAGTAATTTTCCATTTCACGTTGACCAATTTTTACCTTCAATCGATTCAAAAGTCCCAACATTGCCACTCGCATGGTCCTCAAAATAATCGTCGTCGACATCGATGGGACTGCCAAGTGATAGACCAACTTGTACAAAAAACATGGAAATTGTTTCCGACCAATTAATATTCTTAGATGCATGATCAACGCAAAGAGAAAGGACATGACAGTGGAGATGGTCATTAGAGAAGGATTTCTTGCAATGGTAAGGTAATTGACTCCACTGCTATTCGTATTGAATGTTGATTGGGTCGAAATATGTCCATCTCTTGTTGTAGAAGGAGAGTTTTGTGTATTGGGTGAAGATGTTTGTCCAGTGTCAACATGAATAGTTGAACTGAAATGTTTCGTTTCTGCTTGTTGTATTGATCTCACTTTGTACATCAGTCCAATGAGAGAGGTCATACTTAGTATAACATGCGAACAGCTGTAGGGATGAAATGACATAGGAAGAGGGGGCATCATCACAAAGTCCCTTCTCCGATTCAAAACCTTGAGCGAGAAGGAAAGGATGACATGCAAGAGTGGTGTCATTTGAAAGAGGTAGTGATATATGTGTTGAGAATGGTGCGGATGGCGCAGTGATATTTTAAAACAAATAATAATTGGAAAATTGTGACAAAGATGTTGTACCTAATATAGGTTTCAGTTTCAGCTTTTTTCATGACCATTTGGGACAACATTAAAAATTGAGTATCTCTACTGAGCGAGCTGTCATGGACACTTTTAACTTGGGAGATATGAAACATTTCAGCCATCATAAATCTCAATTCTGAGCAACTCACTCAGCGGCAGTCAAACATGACCATGAAAGATTGCTTTGAGATCATTCTTCTAGAAATCCATATTGTAAATATCAGTTAACTTTTGAATAATTCGTTCAAAGGAAGGTCTCTCGCTGGGATTTGAGGCCCAGCATGATTTCATTAATTTCATATAACTCTCCACTGCAATTAAAAGGTCGATATTCGTAGCATCATCATTGGTCATGAATTTTTCACACCAAATTTTCATCTCATCATGGTTGAGGAATGGTATGACAGGTCGTCTATTATGATTGGCAACATAATAAAGAAGGTTAAGTGCTTTCACTTTCTTTTGCTCATTGTTCACATGATTGAAAAAATTAATTTTCTCAGAGCTCTCATTCCAATATGGTGTCTCTTCAAAGAATAATTCATACATAATGATTGCATATGAATAGACGTCAATTTTTGTAGCATTTTCTCTTGTGAGTTGATGTAAGGGTTCAGAATCTTCCTCCAAAATTAATTCCTTATCAATAAAAATTAACATGATTTAGCAACAGTTGTTTGACAAACATTGAAAACTTACAGGACACCTATTAAAGAATTCCAAAAGATACATCCTTTTCAACTTAAATAAACTTACATGTAAATTAGTGTTCCAATATTTGCTGTTAAGGAGTTGGTTGGAGAGTTCGAGACAATACGGCTCAAGCTGTTTGAAATATCACACATAAATAATGGTGATGTGGTGAATGATTCTACTTACCCAAAGTCACAAACCTTGCGTTCATAAGTATGTCACATGTTGTTGATATTTCATTAGCCATATCAAGCAATACTTACTTTTGGAACATTCGATTGGTCAAGTACGATGTTTGCTGGTTTCAAATCTCTATGAATTAGGTATTGAGGATTTAGTCCGTGTAAGTATTTCATGCCATTAGTCACACCGATCAATATTTTGAGCTTTTCTTTAAATGTTTTTTTGACTTTTCCTTTTTTCATATTATTGATTAATTGCTCTAGACTACCATTCTTTCCTAACTCAACAACAATATACATTTGTGACTCACCAATGCAAATACCATAAAAACTAATAATATTGGGATGACGTAACTGGACTAAAAGCATGACTTCTTTTTCAAAAATCTCATCCGTCTCCTCTGTTCGTATAATTGATTTCACTGCCACATCGATCATGTTATATTTAGCCTGATAAACACTGAGATGTAAGATTAAATAAATAATTGATTATTTTAAACCACGCAGATTAATTGTGACAAATCCTCTTACCTTCCACTGGCGCCCTCTCCTATTTTCTTTTCAAATTTTAACTCGCTTGCTGGAATAATATAGTTTGATGTTTTTGAAATATGAATGTCAGAGTTCAATGATCCATATGAAACATCATAGGTCAATAATTTCTCTTCAATTTCTTTTTTCTGACCGTTGTCTTGCATAAATACTTCGAGCCTTTTTAAATGCTCTCCATGTCCCAAATGCACAAAGTGAGCACAAAAACGAGCCAACAATTATTCCAATAAGCATAAATACTAAAGATCCAGCAATGATTCCTGGAATAACCTGGCTAAACGGAAATCCTGGAGCACATTTACCATTCTTAATCACAAAATCGGTTGGGCAATAGGTTAGAAGGATTGTCAAGTTATGAATATCGGTCTCGCTGAATCTAATATGAAGTATATTTTCTATTCCATTATTACTCAATTCGATGTCGATACTTGGGTCAATTGTGATGGTCAATGTGATCATATTACTATCTAGTTGTATCCAGTTGTATTCCAACAGAAACCTGTGATCAGAGAGTGATAAAACGGGACACTCATTAACACTCTTAATATAATTGCTATATCGATCATACATTTGCATAAATTTCACAGTAAAGCTCTCTCCTGGATAAACAACAATTTTGTCTCTTGATTTTGTTGGTGGAATTGTCTCCACAATTTCAGAGAAATACACAACAGGTGTTGAAATATCGGGTCCATATATTGTTGCTGTATTTGCAATCATGGAAACATTTTTCATCCTGATGACGGCGTTATTGGTCACAAAACATGCACCACCAGCGACAGATGCAAAATTATTCTCAAACTTGGTAAATGAAAACATCATATCACCCGATACAAAAACAGCTCCTCCTCTTGCTGCCTTGTTACGAACAAATGAATTGAAAATAAACACGTCTGCTGTGCTTTCATGTAGTGCAACTGCTCCTCCACTTCCTTGAGCATCTGTTGGTTTTGTAATACAGGAGCCATTTGGAGCTTGAAAGTAAACCATATTTTCTTCAAAGGTGCAAAATTGCAATTCTGACAACAAAGAATTGTATGCATATATTGCCCCTCCTGAAACAGTAGCTCTATTTCCAATGAAGGTAGTTGCTGAGAAATAAATGACTGATTTGATCAATGATACGGCACCTCCATCTCCATTGTTGGACGTGTTATTGCTAAATTTGCATTTGTTAATACGAGAATTAACAGCTTCGAAGATTCCAACAGCTCCTGTGCCTGTCATTGCAGTGTTATTGTGAAAAGATGAGTCTGAAATGGTAAAATCTTTTACATTGATCACAGAAATTGCACCTGCTACATTTGCAACATTATTCAAAAATGATGAGTAAGAAATCCGAATCGATTGGCAAATGTAGAGCAAGAATACACCTTGCGTCTTACATGTGTTGTTTTCGACTTTTAGGCCTGAAAAATAGATCGTTCCTCCTGAAATAACTTTCAGCCATCCTTTTCTATTATTTCGATTTGAAAAAGTAGTTTCCATAATGTTGAGCTGAAATACCAAATCAGCCTCAACAACATACTCCGAAGTGTCTTCATTTTCACTAAACAGAGAAGCGGTTGGAGATGTTGAAACGTACTCAAAATTGCTATTCAGGATGGACAAGGTAACAACTGATTGAAAATTAGCGTTGCCTCTCTTTCCAAAGAGTAGTTTGGATTCCTTCAATATAAAATCATCCACTGTTGATACACGTAAAAAACAAAATCTGTCAGCACCTTCTCTCTCAAAACATGTTAGATTTTGAATTAATATTTGAGAGCATTGTTCAATTAGTAATCCTCCAGATAATTTCAGATTTCGTAATTCAGCATTATATATTTTAGTTAGTTGTATTCTACTTTCTAAAAATTTCGAGTTTTCAATAATAATATTGTCCATTGTTCTTGCCATGTCAATATTGCTGTTTACGGTCGTTGAGTGTTGAATAGTGAACGGGTTCAAATACATGTTTTGCATTGTAATGTGTGACAAAGAGAGAAGTATTATTGCTGAGCGGTCTTCTATGAAATACAATCGCTCTCCATCATTCTCATAGAAACAAGTAACAGTGCTTGGTTTTTCACGATTAAGGCTCGTGACTGTCAGGTCCACATTAACATTGTTGTGATTTAGGTGTATTTCAGGGACTGTGTTTCTGCAATTTGCAGTAGATTCAAAACTGTTGTCTATCAGGTCGCTAATAACTATAATAGTCATATTGTACTGTAAGCAAATGTAGGTTTCCATATCCTTCAATAGTAGAGAGGAAAAATGCTCAAAAACATCATTCATTGATGAGCATGGGCTCGAGAGGCCACACACTTCATCATTGGGACTGTTCATAAATTGATTTTGTGTTTGCAATTTTCCAACATAATAAGTTAAATTAAAGGAGTATGTGATATTTTGCCGGCAAATGATTTTTCCAAACGGCCTGCTTCTGTTCATTGCTTCTAATTTAGATATTGGTTGTGCAGTGTCAATATGTTGTAAGCTTCCCTGAACTCCGACATAAAAATCTTGTAAATTTTTCCGAGCGTGGCAATAAATGTTATCCTGGTGTCGTTGAATAAACAATGAAATAGATGATGATAACACTGCTACCAACATGAATAATAAAAAGAAGAATAAAGAGTTGTTTTTTCTCTCATAATAGCTCTTTCTTTGTTTTTGAAATATTGTCAACAATGTGGAAGGTCGTCTATCACGAAAAAAATTTATCGAGTGATGACAAGTGAAAGAAGTCCATCGGAGAGATAGAAAATCGTCATCATGCTGTTGAACATAATCTGTACAACTGCAGTGATGTTTATGACCTTGGTGTGTGTTTTGTGAACATTCATAGGAATTCATTGAAGAAAGGCTTTGAGTTGGATGATGACTTGGTCCTAGAAAAAGCCTTGCTCGCAGAAGAGGCATTTTTTACAGATCTGTCAGTCATCAATGTTCCGATGAATAAGCCAAATGGTGAGATGCACAAATCCTCATTGCCCTCGTTTTTGTTCGTATTAACTTTGCAATTACAGTGACAAAAATTAGATTGATGACACTTTAAGTGTCCTCAAATCATTCGGTTTACCTTGGGTTTGTGGTTTTTTAAACCCAAATTCTAAGGTTTTTGGAACCCTTGTAATAAACTTCCTTTTTCAATCATTGTATATTTTGGTATATAACGAGCTTGTTATTATTTCCAGAATTTAAATCTCAAAACGGCGTGTGTGGGATGGACCGGTTCAAAAACGAAACGTCAACTTGCAAATCAACATTCGAGCAATTTAAAGCATGTTCGCACTCCAGCCTTAACAAAACCGAATTCATTCCAATCCAAGAAGCGCTACACGAAAGACTTGGAAAGTTCCCTCACACAAACTCAATATTTCTGAACCTTTCTGGCTGTATACATAGCAATTTTGCTTTTCAGTGTCAAATCCATTCATGATTTTCAAAGTCAATCTTGTATCAACTTCGCAAACAGAGTGTCCTATTGGAGAGAACGAGAGAACAGACTGAAAACGACAAGTCTTCTTTTTCATTAGTAGTAGTGCTCGTTGGATCCGACGTGATGAATTGGTTGTATACAAACTCATGCAAGAGACTTCTCCTTTCACTGCCACTCATGAGTTCACTCTGAATGCATCTCAGGGTGTATAGTCACTGTGGGAAACCTTCATTGTCATACAACACGACAAACTTGCGCCAGGTTTGAAACCTGTGGTCTCTGAGATGAACTCTCTTCTGCATTTGTCATCTCGCTTCCAATGACGGACTTTAATAAAGATCGGGCTAACATACCAATTCTCTTCAAGAGACAGAACTTTTCCGACTGTATTTATGTAACCCCTTTTCCTTAAATCAACCGACCCTCATCATCTGAATGGAGAAGGCTAACTCTTGAAGTGGTCCTGTATTGAGAGAAATGGCAACTTATCGAACGCTTTGGACCCCAACAGCTTTTGAAACCTTTTTAAATTCGTGCGGGAGTGAATATTATCTTTGTAAAACAAAATTCTCAACAAGAGCAATACATTTCAACACTCGGAGCTTCAGCACTCACAGTTGAAACACAAACACTCCCTCTCTCTCCACCACTCACATACACTCTCTAACGACAGATCACCACCAAGTGTTGCAACCCTCATACCAACGAGATATTTTTAAATACTATTTGAATATATAATTTCGTTACAACAACGGTTACATTTACAATTTGAGCCAAACTTCCCGTTGATTGACTTTGAAAAAAAAAGCCTCTCTCGATCTTTGTTTACCAAGCAGCATATTGATCAACCAAGTTGTCTAGCAACCAAGAGACTCAATCCTGTTGCATCTAAAATTTTGGTCTTGCTTTCTGTTTATTCAGTTCACCAGTTTATTTCCAAACGCCTTTGAAATTATTTATTTGAATTTTTGTATTTCCGATTCTTCATCCTTCCCATTACTAACCCATACAAAATGTTGCAACAAATCAAGAAATTAATCAACCCGGCAACCATTGGTCATTCATTGAATTCCCTTTCAGAATCATCTGAAGAATTAATGAGTCCTGCTGCCTTCAAATTAAAGAAGAAGCAATTATCCCTCGATAAGTGCACCCCACAACATGGAATGGCAATTCCTTCCTCCCCAACAACTGTTGGTACACCATGTACACCGTGCAGTTTACCTAATTCTCCCCTGAATAGTTGTGGCCAACATCATCATTCCTCCTCTCTTCCCAGTGCCATTTCAACCAATATGCATCATCATCATTCAGGAGTGGCGGTGGAAAAACAAAAAACACCTCGAATGAAAATGCAATCGATCGGTCAACCTAATGTTGTTGTGGTTTCTGATGCTGCTGCCGAAGAAAAATCATCCTCGTTGGCACCTCTGAATTCCATTGAGGCAATTTTAGAACATTTCAAAAGATCCGCTTCGAGCATAAAGGAAAATATGGTCTCTGATCATACGACGTCGACCACTCCATTAACAAAAACAGAACATGAAGCATTGGACTACATCGAAGAGGAACACAAGATTTACAATGACTATGGATTGTTGCGACCCGTACGACAAAGAGATGACTTGCACATTGCTTTGGCTTTACCTTCAAATTTGAACAGAAAGCGTATGAATTGAGGCATTGAGTTGCTGCTTGATGCAAACATACAGAACAGAGGTTGTGAGGCAATGATCACACTTCAAACTAACTGCTAATTAAACCTAGTTCTAACTCCAACAAAAATTATTGTCTCAAATTGGCAAATCATTAAAAAAGTGTAAATATCATAGACCTACTTCTTATTATATTTTGAACTTTCAGCATTGGATCACAAAATATATATTGAAAAGAATTGATTCACGCATTTACTTGGATTTAATGACAATAACAACCGATCCATCCCTTCTCTTCTTGTGAGAGACTGAAACACCGTTTCTATTGTAAGAGCGTTTCATTGTTCTTCTTTTTTCCAACTTTCTCTTTCTTGCTTGTCTTGCAAGTCTTTCCAACTCGGCGTCATTGATAGGTTCGAGTCCTTCTCTGGCACCTCTCTCTTCCTCTCGAGCCAATCTCAAACGTTCCTTTCGTATTTGTTTTGGTGTTGCCTTCTTGACAGACTCGCCACTTTGAACCTCTTTCATTCTTCGATTCTCTCTTTCGACTCTTCTCTTAGCTCTCAATTTTCTTCTCTTTTCCCTCAATAAGGAAATGCTTGAGTCATCTTCAGAGTAGAATAGAGTATTAGCAGTTGGAGTTGATAATTTGTTGTATTACAGGAAATTTGCTGGAGATATGTTCATGCAAATGTGACCTGATGGAATTGATGGCGTTTGACAGGTGACACAATTCTTTGATCTCTTATTGTAGATCAGTCTCCTTTGGAGCTCTTGTTTTTGGAGGGTTGCGTTGCACCCATTCTCCACGCAATTTAACTCATAACTCGTAAAACGATTCATGTTCATATGATCTTCAAGAACGTTGAAGATTAGAAATTTTCGCATAAATGTAAAGTAAATAAAAAAGGAAATTATAACTTTAAGGATGAACAAAACAAAGAGTGACAGAAAAGATTTATTTTCAAAGTTTTCGCATGGCGTGTGTTCCTGCTGCTCCTCTTCCTCCTCCTCCTCAACAAGAACAACTGTTGCTACTCCAAAAACAACAACCAACAACACAAAAACAACATTAGGAACATCCACAACGGTCTCACCACGACACAACTTATTGATTCGGAAAATTAAAAAGTTTGCAAAGAAGATTAAAAAGACCCTTACGAACAAGATGATTCATCCCTCTTCATCATCAGAACCATCATCATCATCAGCACCACCACCACCCGAAGAGTTGCCTCAACAACTCTCGGTGCATCACCATCCACACGATGATGAAAATTATTTAAAGAATTCTGGAAAGAACATTGTTCCCGAAGCAAATAAGACCAATGCCAAACTTTCTTACAAGGAAATGATTACAGCAACAGCAGCATGTTTGAAAGAAAGCTTTCCGAGCTATAAACATCTCACCATTGGTGATATTGTGTTCGGATTGAGTTGTTTAGCGAATGAACATTCCAAGAATGATGTGATCGGAGAGGAGATGAGAAATCCAATTCTTTATAACCGTTCCAACGGGGAGGAAGAAACAGATGAAGAATACAAGTGGTGGAATGAACACTCGACTCTGAATCATCATCATCATGACAATGAACTCAATACATTATTACAAGAGCAGTTAATATTTGCCAAAAGAATGTTGTACTATGCAAATTTAGCCTATTACAATGTAGCCAATGAGACCGAGAGAGCAAAAGTACAAAAAGCTCTTCTTGAGGGCTATGAAAGTTTGAATCAAAGCAGATCCTGGTTCTCTTCATCACCACAACCAAAATATTCCAGCAATTCCCTCAAATATTTGGAATCGTTAAGATATGAAACTAATTTATTGTTTTATGTAAATATTAGTGAAGCAAATCAACAGGCTTTCTTTGTAAAGATGGATCATGATTTGAAAACAGTGATTATTGCCATTCGAGGAACTTCTCAATTGGCAGATATTTTCACAAATTTGAGTGCTGAAAATTCTGACTTGAAAGTTCACCGATTCTATGGTGACTATAAGAGAAAGGTTGAAAAAAGAGAGCACCTTATTGACACTGCTGATTTTACTTTTGATGTGGAAAATAACAACCATGAAAATTTTTGTGAATCAGATGATAACGAGCAAATGATTCATGGAAAAGTTCATGCAGGATATATTAATACGGCTCGATGGATTTTGTCAAAAATTCGAGACTTTTTACTGAATAATATCTTTTCGAATACGAGTGATTACAAATCGTATAGAATTATTACGGTAGGACATTCGTTGGGAGGAGGATTGGCAGCTGTTCGTAAGTTGAATGCATATTTTGAAAGAATGATTTGTAAATTGAACTGAAAATTTGATCACAACAATTAATGCTCTTTCCACAATGAATGATTATCATTTGAAAATTTCGGATCATTCCCAAACAGTCTCTATTCTTTTAAGAGAAACATTTTTAAAACGTTATAAGGACTATTTTGCATCATTGAAAGAAACGCATTTACGTTCCTCGTCACAACAACAAGCACCTTCCCTCCCTGATATTGAAGCCATAACCTATGCATCCAGTGCAGTTTTTTCAGAAAACCTCTCAAATTGGTGTCGATCTTTTGTCACAAGCTACATTATTGCTGGTGACATTGTTCCAAGAATTAGCTTGGGTCAAGGTATGTTGAAACAACACGTAAGATTTGTCGTGACCATACATTTCAAAATTTTTCCTTTCAAATTACAAAGTGGAAAAATTACGTCTTGAAATTAACGAAACAAAATGGGAAGAGAAGCTGAAAAACTTTTTTAATGAGCATTCGAAGATTGCCAATGTTGCTGTGACTATGGACACCTATCTCGTGAAATGGGGATACTCACCATTGTTTCAGACGAAAAAAACTCTTATTACATCATCATCAAAAGCCAATCTTTCCATTGAACAATCATCTCCCACAGTGGATGTCAATCCTACTGAATCCACATGCACAGCCAACGCTAGTGATATCAACAAGAATAATGATAATACTAACAATACGCAAAAGGAACAAATTAGCACTGTTGAAGCAGCAGTAGCACCATTGACCAATGAAGCTATTGAATTATTGGTAGAAGAAATGAATGAAGCCAATAAGGAAATACATACTCTCTATCCTCCCGGCTCACTCTTTCTTATTATTCCAGATTCAGAGAAACAAGCAAGTAAGGATGTGACAGAGACATTGTTTGAAATATTTAATGAACAGTTATTCTCAGAAAAGAAAGTTGAAGAAAAAGAAGAATCAGGATCAGTGGTCTCTTCGATATTTTCAACTGTGAAAACGATTTATAAAACGGTACGAAAAAGCTATGAAGAAGGCAATGAGAATGGATCTGTACCGAGCGAAGATCATTTATTGGATGTGAAAAACTTTATACACACTCAAAAATCAGCAACTTTGATAACTAATAATCGTGATTACACCATTCAACGAGTGGATATGTACCAATTTGGAAGAATTGTGTTGTCACGGTTCATGTTCTCTCATCACTATCTGGTTGGATTTAAAACAGCTCTCGACAGTTTGTTGTGTGAGACAATCGCAAATTCAGAATCATTACCTTCCAACGAATAGAGACTCCCATTTTGATGAAATGATGTTGGGCCTGTGCATTAAAATGCCAAAAGCTTTGATTTTTTCAAATTCTTCAAGTTTTGAGTTTTGCTCTGTTGAATGAAAGGACAAAAATGAAACAAATCAAAAAATCAATCTTGTTGATGGTTTCATGATTTGGATCAAATTCGCACATCGATGTTGAATTAATTTCCCTAACACAGTTGACTCTGTGCATTAAAAAGTGAAAATTCGAGGAAAACAAGAAAAAACCATTAAATCAAGCAAAAACAAGGGGGTTGTTGGGCCGTGTAGCAAAAAGCGAAAAGCTTTGGTTGTTTCAAATTCCTCATGTAATTAAGCGTTGTGGATCAAATCCATTTCTCGTTTGTAGGTTTTTAATGCAGAAGGATATGATTGTTGATCTTTTTCGAGAGCGAGAAGCGAAAATTGTTTATTGACACCTAATGATTGCAAAAAACTAAAACCACGACGATTCTAATTTCTTATTGATCACTCTGGTATTCTTGTTAACATCACTCGTCACTCCCTGCACATCCGTCACGAAATCTTCCAGAAATTGATGCGATTCAGAGAGAACATTATTTGTAACACTTGCAACGGAGTGAATATCATTGACAATATCGAGTAAGTAATCTAACTTTGCGTCCTTCTTGTTTGTTTCCTCCTCCAAATCTTTGGGAAAATAGTCTCGAAGCAAATCAATGGCAATGTGTACAAGTTGAACAGAATTTTTAGAGTACAAGGAAAATAAATCAAATTTTGAAGAATGAAAACAACCAGTTTCATCCATTGGAATAATTGTCTTGTTACAGCTCTTGATGTGGTCAATAATGAAAGGCGTAAATACAGACAATATTGTGAGAGTGGTGTTTGTGGTTTTGAAAATGAGAGTGAAAACAAAGGGAGTTATCACTTCCAATCCACTCAAATTGGAATATTCGATCGAATCTTGAATGTATCTGCTCTGTCTGTCATCAATAATTTCCATCACTTTTGATCGCATCACAGCAATGCATGCAGTATCTGTATGAGACACATGATCACCGTCAAAAAATCATGCAAATATCAAAAGTTCAAACTTGACTGACACAAAAAGCATGATTACTTACAATGTTTTGTATCTCCCTTTCGAATCAAAATTTCAAACGCATGGGCATCAAAATCTAAGCTTCTTTGTTTTTCAGATGTTTCTCCAGACTGAAAGGAAAGAGCCTGTTTTTCAATTTTTTTCCAATTCGAATAACTCCACAGATTTTTGAAGAATCCACCCCATGACATTCCTGTCAACAATCGACTTCCAAGAGCATTGTAGGTGTTCATGGGTTCCAAATATTTTTCTTTCGTTTCTTTCAGATCATTTTGTTGAGAAGTTAATTGTTGAAGAGAATCTTGATTGATGCTCTTGGTGTGTTTTGCCAGCAAGATCATTTCATCTTTTTCACGTTCAATTTTATCTCGAGTGGAAAGATCTTCATCAGTAGTGGATGTTGGTTTCTTTTTGGAAGGCTTTTGTTTTGTTGGTTTTGAATGAGGTCTGACTTCAGGCCTCTCTTCTTTCAGTGTGATTAATTTGTTTCGAAGTTGGCATGAGAGTGACATTTGACTTGCATGCTCAATTATTGAAATACAGTTCGTAATGCTTTCTAATTTATAGAAATAATGCTGCAATAGGAGAGAAATGATAGTTAAGAAATAAAAGAATAATGGTAGGTTTTCATTATTGTTCAATTTTGGTGATCACTACTTGTCACACATACCTTCTCTCCATTATTCAAATTTGTTTTCACACATAAACAAGGATTCAATAAATAATTTTCACGTTCCACAGAATTGATATTTTCAAATAAAACAACTATAGAGATGGATCTATTTTTCGAATTTTCTGTTGTTTTTACATTATTTACAGCCAAAGAAGATGCATCCGTGGAGGATGAACTCTGCGTGAGCGATCCAGCAGAACTTTCCCTTACGTCCATGAATGATCATGGTCGATTCATGTCCTTCAAAATACAGAAAATCAAATGAAATGTACAATTTTCCAATGATATGATTAAAAGCAGCCTTCCAATAATATGTATTTTCAAAGCAAATCAAGTATGGGAATGGTATGATTTTGGGCAGTGCAGTCGATGATGATGATGAAACATTTGAGGAGGAAGATCTAGTTTCCTCTCGGGAATTGCCAGATGCATCCTCTTCATCACGTCCATTCCGATCTGATAAAGTTGATGATGATGAGGCAGTTGCAGACATTTTTTCGAGTCTTTATTATTATTATTACTATTCATAACGGCCAATTTTAGTATTGATGGACGAGGTACCTGTTAAAGAGATTCTATCGATTGATCATGATGATGATGCAAAGACTGTGAATTCAATAATGGACGACAATACTACATCCAAAGTACACATGATCCTCCCTCATGGCTGATGATATAATTTTCATCCACACCTTCCAATCCTTGTACAAACTCGAGAGAATGATTTGAATTTGACATTATAAAAGAGGCTTGTTGTTGAGACACGACTCGGATCACACAAACTGCAACTTTAATGATTGCAAACAAATGAAATCATCCGTCTTTGAAACTCTTCATTGCAGTAATAGTGTTGCTCATCCTTTGGTGGCCTAAAAGGAACGGAATGAGTACAAATATATATATATATATAATTGAAAAAAGAACCTCTCCATGAGAGAAAATATATTTGATGGTCAATGGTTAATCATTGGCAATCAACAACAACCTAATTCTTGCTTGGCATAAGCATATGAACAAAAGTAGCATAGTTAAGATTACCATTGTCATCAACTTCGGCATCACGGAGCAAATCATCAACTTCAGCTGCTGATAATTTCTCACCCAAAGTCGTTAAAACGTGTCTCAATTCAGAGACTGGTACAAATCCAGTTCCGTCTTTATCAAAGATACGGAAACAATCCTTTACATCTTGTTCGTTATCAGCCTTGAATGTATACTTTTCCAAAAGAGTTTTCAATGTTTCAAAAGTGAATGAGCCTGTGCCTGATGGATCAGCCTCTGCTTTGATATTCTCAACTTCAGCATTGGTTGGATTCTTTCCACAGCAACGTAACAAAGTACCAAGATCGGCCAAAGTAATTTTTCCGTCTCCATCTCTATCGTAGAGGTTGAAGGCATCTTGGGCATCAGAGAGTTGTTCTTGGGTTAATTTGGGCATTGTGGAGGATGATGATTTTAGATTCGTGTGGAGGATTGATGTTAAATATTTTTTTGTTGTGATGAGTTTCAAAATTTGGACGTTTGATTATTTGAGAGGCGGGAGACGGATGTTTCCCGCAATTCAAATTTACGAAAAAAAAGTGAGATCGTGGAATGAAAGAGATTTTAAAAAAAAAATTATTAAAATTACATTGATCGAAAAATTGGAAAGCAATCATGATCATTGAGGAGGATGAAACGTTTAAAGCAGCAGAAAAGTATTTGGATGAACGAATGTTTTGGAATTTGCTGGCTTTGTTGAACATAAATGATGAAAAAGAAAAGCAAGAAATTTTAAATTCGTCACTGCCCGATGAGGTGATGGATGAACGGTTCAGTTTTATTCATCATAGCGAAGAAGAATGCAAGTCACAATTCCATCCAAAAACTCTCCCTGAGGTTTCTACAGAGCCGAAACAGAAAAGTCCCAAAATTCGTATGAAACCATCCATGAAGGAAATTTTTGACGGATCCTACTACAGAAAACAAAAAGAGCATGCCATGAGAAGCAATCCGTCTTTGTTCACGTCTCGTTCTGGAGCGAACTCACTCAGTATGTCATCCTCATTTGTGGAAGAAAAGACACAAACTATTGAGGAAGAAGTGGAAAATATCATTGTAAGTATGATCGTGTAGTGATGGCCATTCTTGCAACGAGCTTTCAAGGCAGAGGAAGTTGAAAAATTAATTCGATCTGAAAATAGGAGAAGCTTATCACGAGGAAGTTGCCTTGAGGGAGCTGCTTCGACGAGTCCAGAGCAAAGTGACAATAGTCACCACGAAGAAGAAGCCGTCTTGTACGCCACAGAGAATCCCTACCGAGTATTGAAAGTGAAAAAGGATTTGAGAACTATTCCAGAAACAAAGAAAAAAGTGTCATCTCGAGAAGCCATTGGAAATATCAAAACTGTCCTGCTAAATCAATTCGAGCTCACAACCATGCTAAGTAATCAGTTGAGCGAGTTGAAAAAAAAGAAACAATAATGTGTGGTGCGGTTTTTTGCCTGTACAGCCATTTAGGCATCAAATTTCTCTTCTTCAGATTCTTAATTTCCAATTTTGATTGACCAAAGAATCCACCCGTTTTCTTACTGTGAATAATTTCTAAATCTTGATTTTAGACGACAGAGTTGATAAGACCATTTTGGCTATTTCTCTGCATTCTAAATGGCTATCATTTTCAGATATATTCAAGAGCCAATCAAATACTTGATGAATATCCACAAGTAACTCCTCAAGCAAAATGCTAGATGTACAGCATGAAATAGCTGTATTCAACGTTCCTAGTACGCTCAATCTTAGATTATTAGATGTGGAAACATCTTTGCAATGTAAAATTAAGGTCCACAAAAACTCCAAAGTATTTTTTCCTAATTGTTGAGATACTAAGGGCGCTGGATTAGTGCCACAGCAAAACAAGAAAACCCCCAATGTATGAATAATCTTTGAGAGTACCAAATTATCTTCCCCAAACATGACATGAATAGTCTCTGAAACTCTTGATTTGGTTCTCAAGAGCATGTAGTAAAATCGATTGGCGTGAAGCAAAAAGTAATTGGGACGTGTCTCGGTTTGTTTTCTTTTCGAAGGGTTAAGAGCCGATCCCCATCTTTTAGTATTAGGTGGATATTGTGGTGAAACAAGAGAGGACTTGCTCTGCTCTTGTTGATGTGAGGATTGTTGTTCGAGTTCTTCCTTTTTCTGTTGTGATGAAAGGATTTGATCCTGAGGACTAACCAATGAAGAATTGTTGGATAAATTGATGGCTGTTTTAACGAGTACTGTCAAAATGTCAATTCGTTGAGCTTGAGTGACTTGGTTCGACCAAAACTTATTTGTGAGGTACAGCAGCAGTGTCTCATCTTCAAAATCAATGGATCTTTGATCTTTTTTGTCATGCTGTAAATCCACAATGGACATGCAACTCTTTGTCAACAATGAAACCATGGCATCCATTCGATACTTAAAGTAGTTCTGAATATGAGTTTCACTGCAGGTCAATAAAGCAGTACATAGATGAACAGCATTGAGTTGAAGTATCTTTGGATCTGTTATTTCAATGACAGGAACTGCATACTTGAGGGCAGCTTCGATTTTTAGCATTTGATCTTTGTCCTGATCATTGGCAAAGAGAAAATCAATCAAATCTCTCACATAGTATGGCTTGTATGGATTCATTTCATCACCTCTACCTCCTTCATCATCAGACATTTCGAGAGATTGTAATGATTCGACGGAGGACGTGTCAGAAACATCTTCATTGTCATCTTCGTTGGTATCTTCTGACGACTCGTCATCATCAATGAGCAATGCATTGGGATTGAAGGCTTTCTTTTCCTTTCTTTTGGATGGTACTTTGTTTTGTTGTTTGTTGTTGTCCTGCATATCCATGCTGTCATATGCCATTGATGACGCTCCATACGTTTGTTTTTTGAGTGAAGAAGTAGCATTTGCAGAAATGCATTGAGAAAGACGATTATGAAATTCATCGAGGCAATCTTTCAAATCATCGAAAAGTACCAATGGGTTTTGCTTTGGATTGATTGTCTTGCTCATTTGAAGAGAAATCAGCTAAAGATGCCTCATGAGTAATCATCGAATCAATCAAATGAAAATTCGAATATACTTACAGAACAACTCATTCTTAAATGGGAGCTTGAGGAGTGCAATCGTTGTTGTATGCCTTCAATGCAATTCCGAAGTGTCTCTGAATTTTCAAATTCTTGTTTGGTCATTAATGAGATTAATCCAGCAAGGCAATACGATACAACTGTGTTGTTCAATTGAATTAATGAGGAATTGTGTGTTAGCGAAATAAATTCATTGAGTAAAAACACACTTACATAGCTGCTGTTCAACATTGGACTGCATGATGAAGAAGTGAGTCTTCCATGTGGCACTAATAAAATCTGTTACTGCTGTCAAAGGTTTTTCTTTACAATTCTCAGCAGTTTTCAAAGCGACATCCATTAATAATTTCACAAAAATGTATCGACGTCTATTGACAACTAACTCAGCAAATGCATACTTGAGAATCATCGAATTTGTCATGCAATCATACCATACAATAGAAGAGGTCATCATCTTGGAAATAAAATTAACCAAATGTTCGTAATCTTCTTTCGATATTTCAGTGGAAAGAATTTTTAACAAAAATTCCTTAATTAGTGCATGCATATTGTTTTTCTGTTCCATTGATGAGAAAAATGATGATAGACAGTTATGAGACTTCCAATACCAATCCACAAGAATGTCACAATAAATGGACATGTAGCCTCTCTTGTTGAATTGTGTAATCACGTCAGACAAGAGTGTAATATTGTATGAATGAAAAGATGACTCATTGTTATCATCCTCATCCTTAAAGCTTTCTTTTTGCGTAGCGGTGAAATCTAGTGAGTATATGATATGTTTGATATACTGCTCAGAGTTGAAAAAAGAAGGAAGTCTCCAGAGAGAGGAATTAGTACGCGCAAAAATATTTTCCTTGTTCATTTCATTCTCTCTGTAAATGCTTGCTTGAGATGCCTGATCGAGTAATTCTACAATCACACTATTTTTCATTGCATCCTCATTGTTCGTATTTTGTGCGGTATTTACACTATGGTTTGAAAAGTACAATGTCGTGACCTTTTCGTGCAGTGTTGTTAACACTTTCACCAATGATTCATGTTCAATATTACTTCTTCCATGCTGATCACTTGTTTTAGATGATTCAAAGCAGTCTCTCAAACAACCTTCATAAAAACTCCTCTTATTCAACAATGGTATTAATAAATTAGAAATAATAATCGGAAAATGTCGATGCGAACAAATAAAATCCACCATATAACAAAACCGTTCTACAAGGCTTGTTCCCTTCTTCTTTTTAAACAAAATAATATATGGAATCACCAATCTCTTGATATCCGAATCAGAAAATAATGAAACATGATCACATATAATTTTAACCAATTCCGAAAATGATTTTCCTTCCAAATGATGACTATTAGACACATATTCAAACTCTTCAATCTCCTCTCGTCCATTAGTACCTAGATTCACAGCATTGGTCTTTCCAACCTTTCCAAGTAAGAATTGTTTCATCTCGGAAACAAGAGTAAACGCATGTTGAGGCTGTGAAAGGTGGATCATTTTTTTTTGATATTATGACGCAAAAAAAATGAACACAAATGAAGACGTTGTAATGAATAGTATCAACCAAACATTGATGACCCACTCAGAAGCTTTCGGAATCATCTTTAAACATATTGAGAATTTCTCAAAAACATTGGACGGATTATCTAACCACATCAATAATCGGAAACAAAAGGTAAAGTCAGTTAAATTAGTCTCCGACAGCAACCAACCAATTAAACCTAAACAACCTCTTCCTCCAAAAACAACACTCATAGAACAAACTCCATCCCCTGCACATCCTTATCGAACTGATGGACCATCAAACCAAATATCTAAAAACAAAAATATTACACATCCAACAAACAAATCGAAAATCAACAATCAAAATAAGACAACAAACTTCATCACCAACACAAACCTCACCAAACCAATTGAAACAAGCACAAACCTCATCAAACCAATTGAAACAACTTCAAAGCCCCAAAGTCAACCCCAGCTTCAATCTAAGAGCCCACCTATCAACACCAGCTTCAACCTGAATGAATCGCAATCGTCATACTTGCAAATAGCCAAGACAGCCAAGAACATTACATTTGATCCAACAAAAAAAACTCCGCAAATCAAATCCTACAATACAACAACAACCATGTACCCTCCTGCTAAAAGAGCTAAAACAATTAACTATTCTCACTGTGTATCTATTTACCTCAGTAAGCATATCGACTCAGACATCACTGAATTTATTACAGATGCAGTCAAAGAAAAACTTACATCATGGTACATACCTAACGACAAGACGCATGTACTCCAACTTGTCTGTAACAATCATGAAGATTATGTATCAACCTTGGGAATTTTAAACTCACAATCAACAAGAGACTCCAGTCCATTCAAATACGTTGTGACTCCTATGAATTTCTCACCAGCTGAACACACCCTCAAATATCATACTTCATCATATGACGAGATGATGAAGTATACTACACACATTATCAAAAATTTTTGGAAAAGAACTAATGGAATTAAAGAAACTAATACCAGTTATGACAGAGTCCAAAAGCTTTATAAAATCAGAATAGCAGTTGAATCTCTTGAAGATAAAGAATATTTTATGGCAAGGAAATATTCTGAATACCGATCCATTGACCAGATCATAACAGAATCTAAGCTTAACTGCTCTTGCAATTTTCATCCCTCTACACAGAGAAAAATATCAAAACTGCGATACAAAAGATGGTGGAAAAAAGCAACTGTGTCTTCCAATCAAACCACTTAGAGATTATTAACAAACCTAGCCCATATCGCCCTGGAGAGCATTATTATATAGCCAATTACAAAGCAACTAATGTTGCAGAATTGGAAAAAATTACAAAATTCCCAACAAGTATCACTCCACCAAATGGCACAAAACCAACCTCAAAAAAACTCATATCTACAACCAAATATTTGGTAGAAAAATTCAAAAAACAACAAGAAAACGAAGTGACTGGTGCAACCAATAATTTCCAATTCAATAATGACCTCTCAGCATTAGAAAAGAATCACAAATCACTTCAAGTAGAATGTACTGAAAACTCAATCAAACTGGAATCACATTCTAAACAAATACAAAACATCACCAATACACTAACAGACCACACAAAATCCATACAGACCATTTTTGAAAAACTCAACGAAATAGCTTCCAAAATGGAAAATATTGAATTACATTTGACAAAACCGTACCATCAATTAATTCATGAATCCAAGGATGATGTAGAAGATGAAGATGATGAATCTTATCACCCAAAACCAAATGAAAATAGTGATGATGAAATGGAATATGACGAAGAAGAAGATATAGTAGAACCTAGAAGAGGTGATAAACCTCTTGGAAATAAGAACAATTAAGTCACCAAAATGTAATTTGAAAATTGGCTGTTTTAACTGCAACGGGCTCATAAAGACAGCCACAAAAGAAATATTGACAAATGAAATCAAAGGGATGTGCTACAATCATAACATCCAAATCATGTCAATTACTGAAACACACTTAAAAACATATGAAGATCAAAAAGAAGCCTATAACAAAGGGAATGGAAGTATCTTCTTTAATTCACTATTTGGAGCAAGAAAAGCTCAAAAGGGAACAGCTCTCTTCCATATTCTTAACAACAAAAGAAAACGATTCATATCCAACGAAAATCTAATACAAGGAAAACTTCAATGGACAAGGTTTTTCTCTAGAAACAAACCTATTAACATCATTACGGTTTATGCTTCATCTGATGGTGAAGATGATGATGAAATAATCAACATTATTATTCACCTTCTACTAAAATGTGAAAATGAATTCAACATTGTGCTAGGAGATTTCAATATCAACACAAGGAAACCACAAAATTCGAGAGAAAAAGAATGGAAAGAACTTATTGAGTGTTTCCAACTCAAAGAACTAATCATCCCAGAGAATTACACATACGTCAGAAAAGTCATCAACTCAGTTCAAAATCACGACCTGATCATATCTTCGTTTCTAACAACATCAGAATAATCAGAGAAGTTATTTTACCACCAATATCCAAAAATGATCATCTACCGTTCTATATTGACATTGAGTTCGAAACAGACTATTGTTGGAGAAACTTCATCTCTAGGAAAGATATGAATCAAATCTCAACAACATTGAACGAATCACACTATGATTCATTTGATGCACTTCAGAAAGACATATCAGAAATGGTTAACAAATTTTCTTTCAAAGACGATAAGACCAATCTCAAATACATTAACACAATCAATAAGAAAGAAATCAAAACCAAAGAAATAGAACTCCTCCATCTTGTAACACAAGGAAAAGGTCAAAATATCGAGGAAATTGAAAAACTAAGAAATAATATCAAAGTACTATACAAGGAAACTGGAGCTGATATCAAAGCAAAACTAAGTGAAAATTTCAACAAACATGACAGCTCAATGATTTACCAGTTTGACAAACATCTAAAAGAAAAATCAATAGATTGGAAAAATATCCAATTCTCTGAAGAAGAAATTGTGCATCATTTTGAAACAAAATTTACCTCAGTATCCAAATCATCAGACTTTGAAAATCCACCATCAACCGTCAAGAAAGGACCGAAAATACCACAAATAAGCCTTAAAACAATTAAAGAGGCGATATCGAGAATGAAATCCAACACACCCGGTCTAGACTCAATATCCTTCCAAATTATACGTAATCTCAAAGACGAACATCTACAACTTATTGCTGACCAATTTGAAAACTGCATTCAACAAGGTAATATCCCTGAAGAATGGAAATCTGGTTGGGTTAAATTACTCCCTAAAAGAGACATTCAAAAACTAAATGATATTAGACCCATAACCATTCTCCCAATATATTACAGAATACTTTTCAACATAATTGCATACGAATTAAGACAATGGGCTTCCAAACACATCAACTTAAGGCAACAAGCATTTATTTCACACAGAAACACAATGAATCACGGATTATTACTTTCATCTCTAGCCAAAAAGAACAAGTCGTCATTCCTTTTGGTAAACTTAGACATCGAAGGCGCCTATGATTCCGTTGAAGATCATATCATTGAAAAAGCTCTCACTCATTGTAAGTTTCCAGATGAGTTGAAAACTTTTATACTAAACTCATACAAGAGTCAAATATTACAGCTAGAAATTGATCACCATTTCTCTAGACCATTCACAAAAACAAGAGGAATACCACAAGGATGCCCTTTAGCTCCTCTTATATATGATTGTATTACTCAACTCATCATTGACAAATGCATACAACAATGGAAAATTTCAATCAAACCAACCAAGCTTAATATTAACGATATTGGTTTGCTCTGCTTTGCTGATGACATTAATTTAGTTTCAAACAGATACTGCAATTATAACGAAAGACTTGATAATATCTCTAAATGGCTCGGCCAATTAAGTCTAAAAATTAATCCTTCAAAATCCATGGCAACCACTCTCCCAACTAAAAGCAAAATGAAGCCAATGATAGACGGTACTATTATACCAAGATTCAAAAACCTTCGAGTACTTGGACACTATCCTTGGGATGACTCTACTTTAAATGAAGATATTGAAAAAAGAATCCTCCAATTTCAACTCTCACTCAAATATATTCCACTGAAAAGAATGGAGATAACAAACATTAAGAAAGTAATTTTTGCCAAATGCACTAGCTTATTTACACACATTTTACGAACAAATTACATTCCTGAATCACTTGTTGATAGAATTAACATTGAAGTAAGAAAAGCAATAAGAAAATTTTCATGCATAATGCTAGTCCAACAAACTATTTTCACCTCCCAATCACCTATGGCGGACTTGGTATTCCAAGATTCGATATCTTTGCAGATGAAATTCGAATCAAAACAGCCCTGTATCTTATTAACAATGATAATGAACTTCTTAGAGAAGTATATTCAGAAGGAATCAAACACGAAAATTCGATTTTTAAGGAAATGAACAGATCAATGAAGAAATACAAGATCAGACCTCAACAATTTAACAATGACGAAATCTTTCCAAAACTCAAAGGAAAGAATTTTACTATTTACACTGACGGATCAAATCTCAACAACTCAACAGGTTTCGGCTTTACCGCCAAAGTTAACAATTCCCAAGAAACCCAAGATTTCTCATACAAAATTAACAGCGAATACTCACATAACGTTGCTGAATTATCAGCAATACTCACATCACTAAAGATACTTCCACCTAAATCTAAGGCAAAAATTCACACAGATAGTGAAATATCCATCCACGTTTTGAAAAACAAAGCCTATAACGGAATTTTTAACTGCTTCAAGCATGAATATCAACAGGTCATTCAACAATCCAATCTAAATATTCAACTAATCAAAGTTAAAGGTCATGTCAACAAAGGAAACATCAAAGCTGACGAATTAGCTAAGAAAGGAGCTCAAGAGCACAACTATTTTGACATTAAGAAGCTATTTTCGAACCAAACCATCCTTGCCACATCTAATACCATTATTTTCGACATCAAAAAATCCATACAAAAGAAAAGATATGATGTAATGTTTAGCCAATTTGATAGAGATAATTCCAGTCTACACCTTACCAAGAACTGGTCATCTATCAATCTAAAATTCATCAAATCTAAAATTGACACAAATACTAAGTGGTCAATCTGGAGAAACTTAACAAGCAACCATATCAAACAACATAAGGAAAGACAATGCGCTCACTGTAAATGCCCCGGAACTCTAAAACATTTCATATACTATTGCCCTAATACTCAATGCTTTAGGGATTTTTTCTACACTAAATTCCTAGATATTACATCAATGCAATGTATCCTCAACGATTATCAAGAATCAAGATACTGTGAAAGAAGGAAAGTTTTCATTATTCATCATGACGGAGTAATGATTCGAGATACTCAAATGCCCAACTTTAAAAATTCACCAAATATTTACCAAAATTGGCCTGAAATCCAAACAATTCTCACCCTACTAGTTGGTAAATGTCACACCAAGTATTATGAAAACTCAAGGTTTAAAAAACCAATTCAAAAACAAACCCCAATCCTCACGGATTTACCAGCACCAGTGGTGCTAACAATAAACTAATTAGATTTTTTTTTGATATTAAATTAATAATCATATAATTAACATATTAATTTAATAATAATATTGTGCAAACATTCATGATATTATTGCACCATCGATACACCCGAAATATTTGGCATTGCCCAAAACTGTAGATTGTCGATGAAGTGGTGTTTCCGCATCGTTTTTGAATCACCCAACATCCATCGAATGAGAAGCCAAATTGGGTTGGGTATTAACATTCTATGGTAGGAATGAAGTGTTTCGCTTGCGTGATGCGAGAGGGAGTTTTCAAAGCTTTGGATGAGCATGCGTATGAGAGACACGATTACAATGTGTGCAAGGTGCAATAATAATCTGTTGAATGGATTCCAAAAATATCTTGGGTTTCAAGTTCCACCTGCTTCTGTCATTTCCATTTTAGGTAAGGATGCGAATCAAACTTTTTTTTCCACACACACCAACAACCGTTTCTTCTCCTAAATTCCTTTTCAATGCACTCTGCTTTGAACTCTTCATGTTGCTCTCTTTTTTCGCAAGTCAGCCAACTCTCACACACACATCACGCCTTCTTTCCTTAATATGCGCTTAATCCGAAATCGGATAGTTCCGTAAACCCGCTTTCAACGTTGCACCTCGAGTGGTCGCAAGTACAATGACAAGCGACATGAGCAAAATCCTCCCAGCAGCAAGGCGACTCCAATTCGATCTTATGGATTGCCGGAGTGTGTCAGGCGGCTGCTTGGAGTCAAAGCAACACAACGTTGTTTTTGGTGTGACATTAATGTCCTCCAATTATGAAAAAAGCATCTCAAAAAAACAGTCAATACGACGACACACGAGAGGAGAGTCAAGAAGCTCGAAATAAGAGAGAGGGCAATTCCAGAACAGAATACGACAGCAGGACCGTCGTATGAATATGAGACCTCACACAGAATTTTGACATCTTTTAAAGTCAACAACAACTCTCTCTCAATTGTGTGTGAAGATTCACGTTCGAAAAACCCAAACCCTAAAACCAACAACAACAACAAGAACAACAACAATACACCACGCTCATGCCATCATCAACAACCTTGTCGACGAGTCAAAAACTCCACTTGTTTCCCTCTTGGCCTCCTCATTTCATCTCTTCTTCTGAGAATGGCCACCCCAGTGAACAACAAGAACCCTTCCATGATGATGCATCATGTTCATCACAAATGGAAGAAGAGAGAAATCCAGAAATGGAGCCAATTTCCGCCACTTCTACTTTTATTTCAACAAGATCATCCTCGTTGCCTCTTCTTTCAACATCTTTGAATGGTTGTTCTTCTTCTTCCATCCATTGCAATAACAATACCAACAATACCAACAACAAGAACACAATGAACCAAATGAATAATGACACCACTAGTTTCAGCATTCAAGTATTGAGTATTCAACCAGATGTCTCTTCCATTCCCAACACTCCTTCTTTGAGTAGTAGTAGCAATAGCAGTAGAAGTAGTAGTGGTGGTCCTCCTCTCTATGGACGAACCTTCCATTCCTCATCGTCATCATCAGACTCACATTTATCTTCTTCTTCTACTTTGGGTACTGTTTCTTCTTCCTCCCATCTTCCACATGATTCCTCGTCATCATCTTCTTTCGACTATTGCAGCAGCACCACGAGTTGTAGTAGTACTAGTAGTACTACCAGTATTAGCAATAGTTGCAATTACACTCAGCAGGAACCACTTCTCATCATGCTTCAACAAGAACAACAACCATCCATCTCCTCATGGTTGTCCTCCTCCTCTTCTTCTTCTTCTTTTCTCTCGAAAATGTTCCACAAACACAAATACACCCTTCTCTATCCATTATTACGTTTCATCCTTGCCTTTACCTTCTTTTTCTCTTCATCCTTTCTGACACGTTTCATCACTATGCATTCTCTCGTTCCTGCTGTCGATTTGTCTCAGAGGCCTCTTCATGATGTCCTTCTCGATCGCATTCAGACAGCATTCCCTGAGGCATTCAAAATCACGGAAACCATGACGGTCGTGATGGCCCTTTTGATGGTCCTCTTGTCCTTCTTTAATCGAACCCATCGATTCAATATTGTGGTTCGATTCATTGTGTTGGATGGAATCTTGTTGTTGCTTAGGCTGATGACCATGTCGAGTACCATGTTGAGTATTCCAAATCCACATGATATTTCTCGATGCTATTCCTTGCAGCAAATGACAACGTTTGAGCGATTGTTTGGAACTTCAAAGAGAGGTTCTTCTTCTTCACATTATTCTCAATCCATGGATGGAAGTAGTAGTAGTAGTCGTGGAAGTAGTAGTACTCATGCGTTACAAATGCTCTCTTCTATAATGACTTCAATGATGCAAGAAGGAAGAAATGGAATGGAAGGTTTTCTCATTCATTCATCTTCTTCACAACAACAACAACAACATCACCACCACTCACACTCAGCAGCAGCAGTAACAACATCCTCCTCCTCAAATGATCAGAAAGCTCTACTTGGTTACACTTGTGGAGATTACATGTTTTCAGGACATACCTGTGCCTTGACATTGTGTACCTTTTTTGTTTTATATTATTCATCGGTGAAGTATTTTCATCCTTGGTCGTCTTCTTCTTCTTCCTTGAATGGTCGAAATCAGAATCATCACTCATCAGCAACATCATGGTCTCCCTTCTCTTCAACAACAACTAGATCCTCCAAAATGGCAAGAAAGATTTGGGTTTGGATGAGAAGAGTGTTGGTGGTGGTGTTGCTTTCAAGTTGTGCTTTGGGTTTGTTTTGCATTGTGTGGTCCAAGGAACATTATACGGCCGATGTGGTGGTGGCATGCATCATTACAGTGCTGCTATGTATGGTGTATCATTATCAATTGCATTTGTATTGTGAAGAAAAAGAACGAAGAAGAATGAATGTTGTCATGGGTTTCACACGAGACCAAGAACAACAGCAAGAACTAAATGATTTCACACGTGATCAAGAAGAACAACAAATGGATGGACAAGAAAAAGTTGTATCTCGTTCTGTTTCAGCTTCTTCATTCTATGCAGAAGAACAAGTGGATCAACCTTTGAGAATGAATGAACGTCCACACATGTATCCACTTTCTGGTGCAAGTTCGTCGTCCATGAATGAATTTTCTTTTAAATTCTTTTCATGGTTTGAATTCGATATGGAACATCAAGATCTTTTGAAGAGTAATGAGTTTGATTTGAAACCCTTCGAATGGATTGCTTCGAGTTGGACCTATGTGCAACGAAAGCTGTTTAGAGGAATTATTCCACATGATGAAGAAAGTGACTAGATCTGAAACTAGCTCATGACAAGTTAGCTCAGAAATCGTGAGCTCAGAAACAACAATTCCTAATAAATAACTTAATTCCCAAATATTACTCAAACGTCATTCATCAACTGTTCAAATTTCAACCAGCTCCACTTCCTCTTGTGTGTGGAATTAGAAAGCGAAAAGGAATTAAGCAACTTGGAAACTAAAAATAATTGGTGAGGTCTGGTATGGACCTAATGCGGTCTCCAGTCAACCGATTATCCTCTAAAAGGAGGTCTTATTGAATTCGTTTTTCAAGCTGACCTTTCTGTTTCGGGTGAAAGGGATTCTCTTGCATCATTGTGACTTGAAGTCTTGTCATGTTCTTACCTGATACATTAAATACTAATATTACAATAGTTCATTCTTAGTTTTATTTGGAGCAATCAAAACCGAAGCAATGTTCTAATTATTGACATCTAGGACACAATTCCATTGTGTGGTGGTAGCACTGATTCTTCTTTGTTATTTGCTGTTGCTCGTGTTACCTTTCGAGATGGCCTTGTAAATCTTGTGTAATTTTCTACTGAAATCACCAATCAAATAAATGGAGCCTGTGGCCAAAACAGAAACCTTCTCGGATTTCATATCCCATAAAAACTCTAATACTTCATTAATAGAGTGGAATAGGAGAATGTTGTCACTTTTGTTTGTTAAATCGCACCAAGTTTGTCGTAAAAGATTCAATTTTTCTTCTTCTTGTTTTGAAATGGTGGTATGGTGTTTGTTGAGACTGTTTTTCACAGAGTCGGTTGGACAAAAGATCACATAATCAAACAAATCTTTGGATTTTGAAAGAGGTGCCAACAACTTTTTGGGATCTCTTGGTCCTGTAAAATTGAACACAAGTATCTTCTTGTGAGTACTTGTAGTGGCAGCATTTTGAGCTTGCCGTCTTCGTTCTGATGTCAATGAAGCATTTTCTTCATTATCACTCGAAAAGTAGTAATTGTCATCAAGTTGTTGACTGACCTGATTCTTTTCCATGCAACTCACAAACCATTTTCGACACAAATCCAAACTTTCATCGGTATGAGCTCCGTCAATATAAAAACTAAGGCCAGGGAAAGAGAGTACCTGACATCTGCCAGGCCACTTGCATTCTCTCAATCCATTGATGTATGCTTCTGAGAGATGAAATGGTAAAAATGTTTCCACATGTTGAGTGTTTCGAATATGTGCCATATTAGAATTTAGAAGGGAAGATGGAACGTTTGAGACAATTTTTGAGGGCCTATTTGATGTGACATCCTCTCCTCTCAATTTGTTTTTAAATTTCTCAATTGCAATACTCTCTTCAAGAGGTGAGAAGGAAGGAATTTCTAATTTACCATGTCTATTTGTTCTTTCCATAAATGCAAACGCTAAAGCTATGGCCAATGATGCATTCCATCGTTGATGTTCTCCCTTCAATCCTAACTCTAGTCTTTGAATTTTTCCATCCTCACTCAAAACTCTCTCGTAATCTTCAATGGATGGACACATATACAGTGGAGATCCTGATTCTTGCGACGACTTGACAAAGGCATCCATAGCTTCTTCTCTCTGAGGATACGTAATGCATGGAACATATTTTTTCATGATACCTGCTTTTTGCATGGCAATTTCATAAAGACTATTTCCTAAAATTTCCATGTGGTCATAACCAATTGAGCTAATTCCACACACCACTGGATGAATGATATTTGTAGCATCATATCGCCCTCCAATTCCAACCTCAATAATAGCCACATCCACACCTGCATCTACAAAAATCTTGAAGGCAAGAACAACCAATAATCGAAAATAAGTTGTTTTTGCAATGAGATCTTTCTCACCGAGTGATGATTGACAGAGTTTGTCATAACACTCCCAAAATGCAGATCCAAATAATTCTGTAGACACTGGAGCACCATTGATACGAATACGTTCTCGAATATCGATCAGATGAGGTGATGTGAAAAGTCCCGTTTTCAATCCATTCTTTCGCAAAATGCTTTCACAGAATGCACAAGTACTTCCTTTTCCTTTTGTACCTGCGACATGAATCATTGGAAGTTTTGTAATATCAATTCCAATCTTCCGTAAGCAACTAGATGTAATTTCAAGATTTTGTTCTTGACCTCCCACATCGGATGTTACTTTTCTTGAAATGAGAGAATCCAAAATTTTCAAAGCATTTTCATAGGTTTTTTCGTGTGCAAGATCATGATGACCATCATTGATGTTCAATAATTTGTGTTGTTGTTCTTGTAGATGGGATGACATGGTGTTTTTGTCCTCGTTATTGTTGCTGATGTTGTTTTGACAATGATGATGAAAAGAGGCTATGGAAGAGGAGGTCGTCGTTAAAGAAGAAGAGAAGAGGAAAACGAAATTTGATGATGAGGCTAAACTCTCAGCCAGATGAGGCTTGTTGAAATTGCAATTTGTAAATAAATAATTATTGAAAGAAGAAGAAGAGGAACGTTTCAAACTGTTGTTGATGCTGTTTGTACTACTACTACTAGAATGGACAAGTAATTTCCGAAAGGTTGATTTCATAAAGAAGAGAAAGGTGGTGATGAAAAGTGATTTGCCTGATGAAGGTGATGATGATGACGAAAAGGAGCTGATATTAATTAATTCAGCACTTGAATGATGAAAATGGAATGGACTTCAAGAAGTTGTTGTTCTGAACACGTGTTGCGATGTGATGATTCAATGTAAGAACCAATTCATTGAACTTTTTTCGATAATAATAATAATTGAAAGAGTGAATAACGGAGCTTTCACTGCGTGTTTTTGGTAAAGATAACAAAAAGAATGATGTGCTGGAATGATGACGAAATAATTTTTTCAATGATTTCATTGATGCCAAAAGCGTCATAAGGCTCTCTATATCAATAGTAAACTTTGCCTGATGAACATGTCAAGGAGGTTAGGATGGAGACAAATCAGATTTACAAGATATATTTCTTTCGTGGTGTGTATTGACCTCAACAACTGAGCTCGATAAGGATTCTCCTGTTAAATATTCAAAAAGAATTGTTAGAGTAAGAGTGAGTGGAATGGAAGCATCTCATCGATACATTAATTGTGTGTGACAATTTTCTTTTCAATATTTTTCCTACAGAGAGGGCATGCAGTCAATTTGAAGGAGCATTTCTCACAAGTGCACAAATGGCAGCAAGGCAGAAATACCACATTCTTCTTTGATGCCAAACAGCACGAACAAAAGTGATCAGATTCTATTAATTCCATTTCTCTTTCTAAAACTAGTTTTTGTGATTCTATTAAATTCATTTTAACTTGTCGAAGAGTGTTCAGGGTTGCAATCTCTAAATCTTCTGGAAGCAATTTTGATTTCGAAAGTGCGCTTTTGGACATTTCAATTTCCTCTTTGAGTGCTTCGTTTTCCTTTCTCAATTTCTGCAGCTCTTCATTGTTTGCCTTTGTGGATGATTCTGCTGATCGGATTAATTTCGTTAAACTTTCAATTTCGTCATGAATTTTCGGAAAAGGATCAGACGGTGGTGGAAATGTAGAGGATGATGATGATGAGCCAAAAGTAAAGAATGAAGTTTTGTTACTTTTCTCATCAAAGGCTGGGCTATTATTTTGTTGTGAATCGGAGCTTATTGTTGTATTGTTCTGTTGTCTAACTCCGGCAGAAGAAGGATTGCCAAAAGAAAAACCAGAAGGAAACGGCGAGCTCCGATTGTTATTGTTGTCAGAAACATTATTATTGTTGCTGGAAGAAAAGGGACTCACATTGGGAGGGTTAAAACCGAAACCGAAGCTCATATTTTTGTTGTGGAAATTAATATATTGCAAAAGAATGTTCAAGTTTTCGTGAAATATAAGTTTAATAAATAATTGTTACAGGTAGGCTTAGGTTTCTAGGGATGTTTTGAAATCTAATCAAAATGATGGCCATTATTAATGGTGCCATGCATACAATGTTTGACATGGCACCACGAAGAATATTGTCATTCAAATAAAAAAGGGGATAGTTAAAAACAAGGACTCACCTCAACGAATCTCTATGTACATGAAAGTTACTTATGTTCTCTCTCCTCTAATTCTTCTAGCCAATTGCATATCCTTTGGCATGATGGTAACTCTCTTAGCATGGATTGCGCACAAGTTGGTATCTTCAAACAAACTGACCAAATAAGCCTCGGAAGCTTCTTGCAAAGCCAACACAGCGTTGGATTGGAATCTCAAATCCGACTTGTAGTCTTGAGCAATTTCTCTGACCAATCGTTGGAATGGTAATTTACGGATCAACAATTCAGTACTCTTTTGATACTTTCTGATTTCTCTCAAAGCGACGGTACCTGGCTTGTATCTGTGTGGCTTCTTCAAACCTCCTGTCGATGGTTGCTTGGCGGATTTTCTGGCTGCTTTGGAGGCCAATTGCTTACGTGGAGCCTTACCTCCTGTGGACTTTCTTGCGGTTTGCTTGGTTCTTGCCATTGTTGATTGATGTATTCGTAGGTGTTGTGTTGTTTTTTTTGAAGTTGTTTTATGAAACAAGAGAGTAATTAAATATTTTGAAAATAATTGTGTAACGGCTAATTTTTGAAGTTAAATATTTTTGAAATAATTATGTAACGGTTTTGTAAACTTTCTTCGTGATGGTAAGAACAAGGTAAATGAATTCATCGATTTGTTCATCACAATCCAGTCACTTTGAAAAAAACCGGTAATATCGTTTTACTACTACAATTTAAGGTGCAAAAAGTGGTTCCGATAATGCAAAAGTGAACACGTGAGCTTCCTGAAGTGAAACAATTCCCGAAATGATGCTATTCTGAACTGGCACGGATAAAATCAACGAATGGTTTTTCACATGTTGTGCAAGAATTTGACTCTGTGAAAAGATCTGTGTTAAAACCTTGTCTAATATCTTGTGTGACAAGCCATAACAAATCAAAGACTTGAATTTGATCTTGGACAATTCCACTGGTGTGAATGTCTTTTTCTTTTTGATAAATTCTAATTGTTGCTTGAGTGTGTCATTCACGTTATGGATGGTCGTTTCTAATGAACTGGCAGAGTGATGATGACGATGAAGAGAATTTTGTACATTCTCATGTTCATCGAGAGCCTGTTGTTGTTGAATGGTCAATATCAAGTCCCACGTGGTTTGGATTGGATTCTTTCTTCTGCTCATCTCCAAAGTTTTTAACTCCATTGAAAACATGGAATAGAGAGTTGGAATGAGTCGATTGAAAATAATCTTGTTCGATGTAGTGTTGAGATCGATAGGATCATTGTTTCCATAATCACTCGTACGATTTCCGAAGCCATCTTCCGACTCTCTGAATAATTCCAACAATTCACACACCGTGGAATGAAATACATAGTGCCTCTTTTCAAAGAGCGCAGGTGTGTATTTGAAATCAAAGAACACCTTACTCAATTCTTCACACAAGAATGCAATATCCACAGCATGAGCATCATTGGTCATGGGTGACTTGTCAGTATAAATTTGTTTTGAATGAGTGGAGAAATGGATGGCTTTCTGCTCATGAACCAACAGAATGGTATGTTTGAATTTTTGCTTTGAAATGAATGAATTGTCAAATAAATGTCGATTCCTTTCGTAGACCTGATCTGAGAGAAGTATTTGAGCGAGTATTTTGGGGAGAACATTTCCTTGATCGAGTAAAAATTCCAAAAAAACTTTCATTTCAAAACTTTCACTATCGAGCTCGTGAGTGACATTTCCTATTTGATTTAAATTATATTTTTGTTTGTCATAAAAATCTACAAGTTCTTTGCAATCAGGGTGATTGCTCTCGAGCAGAACATCTCGAAGGGATCTCCTCATGATTCGATACTTGTTCTGTTGCAGTAGTTACAAGTATATTATTGATTAAAATTGACAATTAGTTCAAACAAGTGTACACACTTACCTTTGTGTTACACGAAAATAATTGGTAAATATTTTCAAGAAATCGAGGAAATAATTTGTGTTTCTTCATGATAATATTCGTGGTGGAAGGATTGTCAATTTCCATCAATTTTTTCTTGTCGTTCACATCTTTCTGAAGATCTAATTTTCCAAAAAGAAGCTCCAAAAAGGAAATATAGACGTGTCGAATCAGTGGATGACTCTTGGTCAATAAATGACGTCTCCTCTCTAATTTGAGATTTCTAATCGTGGTTGAAAGCTTTTTCGAATATCCTCTACACAGTGCTTGAAATTGAATAATTCTTTCTACATTTCTCGAGTAGTGATCCATGAGAGTCCTGTCAATGATTGGAATACTTTGAGATGGCGATTGAAGTCTGAGTGGAGACACAACTTTTTCATTCAATGTCTTTCCAGTGTTGAGAGAAGTGCTGACTTTGAATGTTGCAATGTTCATCGTTGGGATCATTTCTAGCTGTGTTTGCGTTCGAATGTTATGATCTCTCACAGGAGAAGATATTATCGTCGTTCCTGTGAGTTGTGTGGATTTTAACAAATCTCGTTCCATCTTCAACTTGTTCAATTTCATTCGCCAAACATGTCCCAAAGCAGCTGTACATATATATTCCACATAAACAAGACCTTTGATGAGCTTCTTTCGAGCTACATAACCTCTAAACAGAGATTGAAGCACGAGTGACACATCTGTTCGAATCTTCTCTCGATGAATGGGTGAATACAAATGCAAAAAATTGATTCGTTGCTTTTCCAGAGTTAAATCCGACTGTCTGAAATGTGACTCGGAAATTTGTCCATCTAATCCCAAACTTTCCACAAGCTTTACACTTTCCTTTCTAATTCTCAAATGTTCATTGTTGTTAATTTGAGGGTCATTATTTACAGAAAATAGATATAATGTATCTTCTAGATTTGAATTCGTAGGAGGTGTGATGGCAGATCTTGTCAAGTTCGATATCGATGCAGTAACTTTTGGTATAAAGCATGTGACATCAGAAACTGCTCGATTTCTTCCTTCATTAGAGGCCAACATTTTGTAAAGTGCTTGTTGAGCTTTGGCTTCTCCACTCTTTCTTGGAATTTTAATTCGACCGAAAATTGTGCTCGGTATTTGCTCATCATCGTCATGATCCATGTTGTAGACTGGATTCCGCCCAGAGTGAGAACTTCCAATTACTTCAGGGCGTGTCTCTTCACCTCCTATTTTGTTCACTTGTCGTTTAATATTTGTGTTCACTTGAATCAGAAACGGCGATAAATCATCGCGAAAATCTTCTCGACCATTTGTGAAAGAAGACTCTTCTTCCTCAAATTCATTGTCTAAATTAAAATTATGTCGACTTGATGTGATTGTTAACTTTTGAGGTTCCAAATCAAAATAATCGTCATCATCGAAATTATCATAATATTTCTGTATCAGAGATGGATCCAATGAATCGTCGTACATGTTTGAATAGACTGTCACGTCACTCGTCACACTGGCATTTCTTAAATGAAAGGCAGATTTTGGTGTAACTTTGAAAGGAGATGTTGCCGACGAAACAGCTGGATGAGGAGAGTATTGGGGTGTTGATACATTAGCAGCTGTTGAGAAGTTTTTTGAAATTTTCTGTTGTGATCGGAACGGCAGTAACGCATCTTTTGTCAATGCAGTCGTGGTCAACATTAGAGGTTCGTCATGCTCTTCATCGTTGTAATCGTCATCATCATAACCTTCTTCAATTTCTTCTTCAATCACAACATGCTTTGTATGACCATGATTCATAGGATCCTGATTGGTTGACACCTGTGGTTGTGATGAGATATTTTGTGATTTCCATTTAGAAGTTGTTAAATTCAATGGTTTCAATCCAACATCATCATCGTTGTCTGCATTGTGTGGTGTGTTGACAACATCCATCGTTGTGATTGTTTCACGTGTTGTCATATTTTTTCGTTTCCAATCATCATGATTATTCACCATCATCTCCGCCACTGCATTCTCGTCACAACAATTATTTCGATCATGATTCACACGATTTTCTGTTTTCTTGTTTGATTTCTGTAATTCCACAAACTGAACAGGGGTCATTTCTCCCTCAAAAGGTTCTTCATCAAAAACATCTTCAAAAGGTTCCTCTATATGATTCAATACTAATGGTACATGAAGTGTTGCTGAACCCGATGATGAGGATGATGTATCCGTTACTGATGAAAACAATGAAGAATGACTCGTTTTTGTGGTCACCACTGATAACATGCTGGCATCAGAATTTTCCTCAAACATATTGGAAGATGGATTCATCAACAAGGATTGAGAGAAAGAAGAAGAATAATCGGTATTTGTTGTGGTAGAGGTCGTACAGGCTGTGACCGGAGTGGTGGTGGAGGAGGAGGTTAGATTGGAGAATACAGAGGAAGCTGATGAGTTGTTGGAAGTATATTTATGGAGAGAATTGAATGTGTTTGATGATGATGATGGTCTGGTTAAAATCGATTCATCTTCGTTGTTGTTGTTGTTGTTCTTCTTATTCTTGTTGTTGTTGGAGGTGTCGATAGTCATTTTGGAAAAAAAGTTTTCATCGTTTGAAATGTATTCATCATCATCATGATGATGATTTTCATACTCCTCGTTGTCATTATGATGGTTCAACATGTTGATGGGATGATTGGGTTTTTGAAAGGAAGAAGGAATTTCCTCCTTTTGATGATGGTCGAGCTGTGTTTTAAAATTCTGAATGGGTTGGTTCAAGTCAGATGTCAAAGACAAGGATTTTTTTGGATTTGTTGGGCAACAATCAATAAAACCACTGTTATGATTTAATGGTGATGATGGAGATGGTGAGGATGGCGAAGAAGGAGTTGTTGCTCTCTCCGCTATCATTTTTGATTATTAAAGACCGAGACGAAGGGACGCAAATTTTTGGAGGTTTGTTTTGACATTTGGCATCAGTACCTCTTCGCATTCCAAACGTTCAAACGCAGGTGAATCGTTGAGAAACCGCAATCCAAACACGGTGCTGTTTATTGCGCTTGGACATGTGGTTATTATAGGTTTGAAAAAGGAAAATTTGCATATGCAAGGGCGGTTTCCTTTTGCTTCATTGCGCCAATGAACAACTGAACAAACAATCATCATCTTGCTTTCATAAAAAGACAACGCCACAAGGAGATGCTGCCATACAGGTCCAAAGTAATAGCTCTGCTCTTGTGTCACATCACTTATTAGTGTCAAGAGGCGGTAATTTCTTCACACTCGGAATGTGTGAACCTTTTCTTGGATAATGCATTCTCAATGAAAGCGCTCTTTCGTACAATTCAGAGGAAACATCGACAAATCCGTGGCATTCGTAATTCGCTGCAATTTTGTAATAGTACAACATCTTCCAATAATATTCATCTTTGAGGTAGGAAAGATCTGGAGAGGGATTTTCCACTCGAGTCAACACGAGGTCTGTTCGAATAATGTACTTGAGATGACCACTTGGAATTGGAGCTCCTTGATGAAGAAGCACATGATCGAAAATGAGTACGCGTCCTTTCTTGGGTTTGAGTCTGAATTCGATGGAATAACCTCTTTCCAGCTCCTCTCGAACCAGTTCACCCATGGTGGCAGGTTGGTGGGCTCTCAAAAAATCTGTAGTGCCATCTGGAAAATCATCATTAAGGTAGATCTGAGAGAGTCACCACACAATTAATGATGGTTAGATGCCATTCATGCACATTTTAGAATTTACAAAAATTGTTTTCAATGATGAGGATTGACAATTTCCATACTTACAATAATGGTGAATTTAGATCGCTGATCTGTATTTGCAACAAAGTTACCGTCCCTATGAGGAATAAAGCCAACACATGGACCTGTGTATCGGCAACATCTCATACAGGTGTTAATGAATGAGGGTTGCCACTTTCCTTCGTTGTGCCAACCAAAAGGTCTCAATTCATTCCACACATGTGGGTCTTTTTCAAGAACAGGCTTAATTCTCTTAAATAATAGATCAGCAAAATAGGGAAATGAAATAAGAGCACGATCATTGTCTCTTTCATATTTTAAGAATTCATGTTCGAGAGTCCTATATCCATATTGTGTTTCAGACTTTTGAATAATTTGATCACATTCTTCACTGGTCAAAACGTCATCAATATAAAAGGCAATAGGATCCTCCACAAGATTACATTCTTTGGAGAGAGGAATGTCTGTTCGTACTAACTTGCTTCCGTCAATATCTGCAAATTTGATGCCCATATCACCTTGCACGTAGTGAATTAGATTTTTTGATCTGGTAAATTTATGTCTTGGAATTGGCTGTTGAGTTAAAGTTTTGAATGATTTAAATAATTCTTCACTCTTTTTTGATTGTTCCTTGTAATATTCCTGAAGTGTTGATTTCAATTGTTCTAACATGTCAGTACTGCTATCATCACGACCATGGTTGGTACAAGTTCTGGGGTAATGCGATGTCTCTCCCTCTTCACAAGACATGCAGTCTAAAGCTGCCTCACAACACATTTCTTCAAAAACATGACTCCCCAAAACAATGCTCAACGGGCAACAATTTTGGAAATATTGTCTTCCTTTGAATAATCGTTGAATGAAGTGATCTACAGTTCTTATTGATTTAGTCCAAAGATCAATTAAATTGTTAGCCGAATTGGAAAAATCAAAATTATCAGTTAAAATCAGGATCACCTGTTTCATTAAATCGCTCTCTGAAATTGATTTAAAAACTTGTTCTCGAACCAATTCAAACAAATCCCGATGAATGGCAGAGTAATCTTTCTTGGCCGAAACATCCACATGATGAAGCAGCAAGTGAATAGAGTTATATAACTGTAAAAAATCAGTATTTGGAACTCGTTCTCCTTTGATGATAGCTGAAAATGATTTTTTCATCAATTCCGTTGTTTCGGTATCTAAAAGAGACGATGAATCAGCCGAGTGTGAGGCATTGCACATTTTTTCTTCTGGTTATTGCTGGAAATTGAAAGGAACTTGCAACGAAGATTTCTTTACAAACCAAATTCTTGGCTCGCTGCTTCAAGTTATTCGAAAATTCAATTAAAATTGAAACTGTTTCATTGACTTTCAGTAATTACGATTTCATCCAATATTAAAAATGAGTCTGCGAGAAAAGACCAAACTTGATCCAAATGAAGAGGATTCAACAACCACCGTGACTGAATCTGACAAGAGCAATGGTTCGGATCAGCGTGAGGATGATACAGAAACCTCATCCACCATTTCAAAAGAAAATTTTCAAAGTAATGGTGGTGATGATGAAAAATTTCCATTCCAAAGAAGTGATGATGCCATGCTCGCGGATTATGTACGAAAAAAAGCAATTGCAAATATTGAAGAAAAGAGAAAATTATATATTGATTATAAGAAAGAACAAAAAGGAAGAATGATTTCTTTTTTAACATCAATTTTGACGGATCCTGTCTCTCCAATATTTAATCAAGTCTTGAAACAATACTTAAAGCCAATCAATTTTTCCATCTTTGAAGGAGTGGAGGCCGAGAAGATCAAGAATTTAATTACATCCGAAGAAGAGATTGAGAAATTGAGAAAATCTATCGAAGGAACTCCTTCAAATATTTTTGAAGATGAGAAAAGAAGACATGACATATCAGAGCAGGACGAATTTTCAGGCTTCCCAGCAATAACCAAAGAAAAAGAATCGAAATAATGGTCACACTTTCGAAATGAGCTCTTAATTACCTCTCACCATTTATTCTGTAAGTCGTGCTAGCACGAATACCATAGGACTGACACAAATGGTTCCCCAGATGAGATCATCCTGGAAGACATTGATCTTTCTTGATGCTATCCTCTCTATTCTTGAAAAGTTCTATATTTGTAGTATCTCTGCTTATTAAGGAGAATTCTCCATTAACTATACAAGCTCTTCAGTGCACTCACATCGAGCGACGTCTTGGTGGTGTCACTTGTACTCTCCCTAATGGCAGCAAATGGCAACTTAATGGGATTTTCGATCGCAAATTTGAGGGCACGATACGTATTCTTCTTATCCGATAGATTGGTTTTGTAAAGGTCAACACTGTCATTATAGAGGGCCAACTTTTGCTTTTCTTGAGATATCATTGAGGCATTTCTCTTAATTTCTTCATCTAGTGATTCATCCACATTATTGAGTGCCACATCCAGATCGAACCAATCCTTATTATATTCATACCTGTCGGCTGGCATTCGTGAGCTCTTGCGAAGATCTTTGACATCATAGGTGACCTTGACTTTCTTGCCAATGTCATTCATTCTATCATAGGATTCAGTAATTTTCTTGATTTCTGAAGCAGATTGTGCTGTGAAGAGTTTGGTGGTGGGCGATCGGAAAGGACTTGTTGGGGTTAGAATCTTTTCAGAGCCTTGCTCCTTTTCAGAAACGGCCTTTAGATCTAGCCTTGGAACCGCAGTTATGAAGAAAGAGCTATCAGTGTCCTCTTCCTTTGAATTGTCAATTTCCTTCTCTCGAGTTGGAAGCGGTTGCGTTTTTTTGTTAATACTATTTACATTAATCATGGAGTTTAACTTGTAGAATTTGGTGACAGGCAATTTTTCTGAAGGAATGACGGATCCTGAAATGATCAGTTGGATATTTCTCTTGTTACAGTTATATCTAGATCTCTCTAGGTCCTTGCTTCTATTAATGATAGGATTCGAGCTAATATACAAAACTTCCAGACAGGAGAATTCGTTGACGTACAAATCTTCATGTGTCGTAATTTCATTTTCTTCCAGTCGTAGGCGAAGGAGGTTTGGAAATATTTCTTTTCGAATTTTAGGAATTTTCTCAATTTTGTTCTTGTTGAGAGATATTTCAACAAGACTGATCGATGAATTTTAGGTGGAATAATAATAATTTAGGTGAAATGTTTTTTCGATGAAACGGAGCAATGATGAGCCTCAATATCACTCAATCCAAAAGCACCTACCTTGGTATTGAGCTCAAAGAATAGAATACAGAAAAATCTAACACATTGTCCTCTAGAATAATTTCAGTGAGGTTAAATTGTGAAAGATCATTTGGGAGCCCTTGTAAGTTATTTCCGCTCAAGTCAAGTTTTCTTAATTGTTTCAATTTTCCCAGCTCATTAAATAAGTATGGATCCGAAAAAGTATTATAAGAAAGATTTAAAATCTATCCACACCAAATTAATATTATTTGAATGAGTTTTGAGTCGTGACATTAAACATACCTCCAATTTGGCAAATGCATTATCCACATTTTGGGGTATTGAAATACCTGAAAGGGCGTTACATCCAATATTTAAATTTCTCAGTGAGGGAATAGAAGCCAACTGCTCAAAAGGAATATAATTTCCAGACACATCAAGATAATATAAATTTCTGAATGAATCCATATCCTCTTGCTCTACTCCTTCTAGATCCTTATCTGATGCCAGGCATTCCAAAACTTCCTCTTCCGTTTCTGCATGAGTTAATTTCATCTTTAAAACATTTCATGTTCGACAGACATATTATAATTACAAGATTCAATATTCTAATATTGTTGACCAACATATGTTGAGACATACTTACCACCGTTTGTCTATTAAGGATTTGAACAGGCTTTCCCAACGACTGAGCTGATTTTGATTCCCGAGATCGAATATTAGGCAAGGTAACTTGTTCTCTCTCCTGCATCAATTTTCTGTTGGCGATACTTTCGGTAGTGTACTGATAGACCATCGCACGCTGTGTGCCTGATGATGGTGGTTTCTCCGATTTATTCAAAACAAACGTATTGGGTCCATATTGTTTGATCTCGCTCAACCTCTTGGCATAACCCGACGAGACTGGGATTTGAGGCAAGCCTTGAAAATCAAATTGTGGAAGCTCCACTCTGGTTCGGAGAACCACCCCTGCCTTCAATGCTCCACTACTATTTCCATTTATAGTGCTACTATTATTGGTCATTCCTGCAACAACAATTTGATGATGATTGTTTTGATACTGTTGATGATGAGGATGATTGACACCACTATTATTATTTTGATTATGATTATTATTCAACAGGTTGATGACATTGTTGTTACTTGCTTGGTCGTTGATGAACACAGAAGAGGCCGATATCATGTTCATCCTTCTCTCGTCCCCAACAATTCTTACATCCATTTTTTGAGAATGCGATCGCCGTCCTTCCCTTGTTGCAACACCCACCGTATAATGCTCGAGCAGGCTTTTGCGAGAGATTTGAGTTGTAGATGACCGCGCCAAAAAAAAGCTGAAAAGCTGCTCGTTTCCAAAAGTACCCGAGTAACAACGATCATCAACAATTAATTTCCGAATATTTACTTGGCAATACATAACAACAACGATACAGTATACTGTACAGTAGGATAAATCGGAATGTCTAGTGTGGCTGATCATCATCAACACCACATCAGAAGCTCTTCAACAACCTCCTCCTCGTCGAGACTTGATTCGTCCTCTCTTCCGGATGTGCATTCGAGACCATCCTCACAACTCGATGTTACCACACCGAACAAGAAGGATCTGAAAGGGTTACCCTCTTTACGAAGTTCAAAAACACCTGAAAGTATTACATTATCGTATGAGAGGGATTTGAGGATTGAAACTCCAAAAACTGAGAAGGCCATATTCAATACTGGAGAATATGGACTGGTCGATCTGAGGTTCCCAAATGTACGAGGGAAACCACAATCCGCAAAGAGAGGAACACGAAGGCTGCTTTCTGCTGGTACTACCATGAGAAGAAGTATGGAAGTCAATAACGAGTATGAAATTGACTATGACAGTTTGGAGGAGGAGTTGTTTTCACCCGAACTTTCATCCTTCACTCTTTCTCATAACCAACTCGTCGAGTCTTGTTGGGATTATTTACAAAAAACAACGCTAGGAAGTGATCAACAATTTAGACAAGCGATGGACCTCGGCACACAATACAGAAAAAATGCAAAAGAAAACGACATTTATGATGACATTCAGAACATGATTTTATCCATGAAATGCGATGAAGAAAAACAAGAAATGGATTTGGGTAAGTTAATGGTCGAATAATATCTGAGCTTCTAACATTCATTGTCTTACTCTCATGAAAACATTAGAAAATAAGAAAAAGAAAGAACAAATTAAGCGAAAACAAAAGAAAAATGCAAGTGTAAGGAAACAAGTCGACGAGAGACTTAAAATTTTGTATCATAATCCGGACGAGCTTGAGAGATTGGAAAAGGATATTTATCTTTACGAAAAACAAACAAAGGAGGCGGAACAAGATAAAAAGTTGCAAATGGTCCATGTGAATAGAAATAAGAAGGTACCAGAAAATTTCAGAGAGACTCGGATGCAACAATTAAAAGAGGCAGTAAGTATATTCCATTTTGGAGTCTTTCCAAGACAAGTATTTATTGCGTAAATATCATATCGGCTTTGTAGTTTAAAAGACGAAATGACAAGATTGTACAAGCTCAAGAAAAGAAAGAAAAATTAACAAAAGAGTTTCAGGATCGTAAAGAAAATCTGGCTCTCAAGGATGAAAAGAGAAGACTACTGGCAGAATATAATCGACAAGAAAATGAAAATAAGGCAAAGGATGCAGAATTATATTCCAAGTGGTCTTTCTTTGTCTGCCTGTTGTCAAGATTTTTAATTTTTGCAAGAGAGCTCTTGAGACGAAGATATTTAAGGAAAGAAGAAGAAAAATTCAAGAGAGTCAAAAAAATTTCCTACACCAGTTTGATGCCAGTAATTTGGGCAAAAAGAAGCCAAAAGTGGAAGCAAGCTTGGGACGTTTTCAAGAAGTATGTATTTGTTTATTTCTGAATGTAACTTTGTTGGATATTAATGACATTTTTTATTTTAAGACACTGGATATTCTATCGTCTTTGGATTGGTGTAAAGAAAAAGAAGGAATCAACAATGATTATCAAGTCCTTCCTCAGAGAGACCAACATGTCTTTCCAAATCGTAAGACAAGTTCATTTGTTTTGGAGCAAGGTAATCAAGGTGCAACGATTTTTGAGAAAGTGGCACCAAATTAAACAAATGCAAATAATGATTCAAGTACTGCAGTATTCCATTGTCGAGGCTAAAATGCTTCGTGGAATTCCATTGAAAGGCGAAGTTGTAGAACCTCCTAAAAAGAAGAAGCTTCCTCCAAATGGAGTGATACCTCTGAATCGCAGACCTTCATCTCAACTTTCAAGTCCAATGCTTCTTCGTGAGGAAAGTAAGATTGCAGTAACTCCAAGCCTCGATGATACTGTTGATAATTTGGAACGTGAAGACAAATTCAGATTTCGACTGTTGCGGTTGCCTCTAGAGATTAAGAAAGAAATAATTTCTAGTGATCTCAAACAACGAAGAAAGGAGTACATTACAGCTCAGAAAATTTACAAGAACAAACTACAACAATATGAAAGAAGAGTACAACAACTCATGTACATTTTGCAAGCCAAGAGTGCTCTTAGTGGTGGAGCTACCTCTATCGATCCCTCCTCCATCAGAGACGAAAATGGAGAAATTATTGAGAAGCCAAAGCCACCTTATTTAAAAGTTGTTTTAAGCGAGCTGGAAATGAAGCGATTGGTCATTATTGGTAACAAGAGATTGAAAGAAATTGAAGACAATGAGCGTCAAAGAGTGCTTGCAAATTATGTCGAGTTTAGCGAAAAGCAAAATGAGTTGGATATGTTTAGAGAGGAATGGGAGCTCAATGTAGCCAATGGTTTTGACGAGTTGAAGAGAGTTTTGGGTGGTTCATTCTTTGCACATGAACAATTGTTAATGGCTCCCTTTGAGCTGTTCAAGAAACCAGAATCTGAAACACCTACTGGATCCTCTCCAATTTCAATGCATTCCAAAACTCCATCTCTCCCTCGATCCTACACCAACAGCCCTGTCAACTACCTGGCCAAACAACAAACCAAAAAGGCCCTTAGCAAGTCTGTCATTCCTCCAAAAGGAATGGCTCAAACGAAGAGTGTTGTCAATTTAGTGAAACGATAGTTGTTGTTTGGGATTTATTAAACTTTCCTTCTGCATTACAACAAATTAGAGTTTTGATGCCAAGTTGTGGATACGGGAGGGACAAGTTTACTTTGATAAGAACCCAACTCTTGATAAGCAACCGTCATCGCTGTCAGCTTGTCACTTTCACACAAATACCAAACAAATCTTTAAGCCAAAAAAATTCATCACCGTTAAAACGTTTCGGGTTTGATCACCTTCACACCACTCTCCAGAAGAAGATTCAAGCTTCATCCACTCCGTACCATCATCATCACCTCATCGCGATTTGTATTTGAACCTCATCATCATCTATTATTATTAGCCCATCACCATGTCTAGTCATCTCCTTGATCCCTTCAAAACTCCCACGAAACGACAACCTGCGACTTTTGTAACTAGACATCTAGGTGCTACCAACAACAATCCTCCACAAGCAACAGTATGGACAACCTCCACCTCTCAGCAACAGCCTCCCGATCAAGAATTATCCTTTGTCGATGATTTATTGGAAGTTCACGACGATGACTCTCTTCTCAATCAAAGTATTCATCTCGATCAAGATGCTCCACCAACACCCAAACATGAGACACCTTGTTATGTGACTCATCGTTTGACTGAAAAGGAAATTACTCAATCCTCTCATACAAACACTGTGTTGGAATTGAGTAAGCTGATTTCATACTTACAATCGGAGGATCACGGTCGAAAAGGAAGGAACTTTTCAGTGGATTTGAGTCATCAAATGGTCTTGTTGTTTGTGGTGTTGGTGGCTTTGTTTGGAGTGTGGATGGCATCGTCGTATCGACCATTTTGTAAGTGTCCATTAATGTGTTTGTGTGTGTTTTAACTGTTTTTTGTTTCATTGTGTTGTGATGGAATTTTGTTGTTGTTGTGAAATAATTTTCTTGTCATGATGGAATGTTGTTGTTGTTGTATAATTTTAATGCATGGAATGGATTGAAATTAACACTCAACGGAAATGATTGGACCATGAATGCATTTCAATCCATCCTTGACCTGTTAAATGCCATTCATGGAATATGATTCATGCATTTTGAAAAATTCAAATTTACAGGCAGTTCATCTTCTTCGTGGTATCCATGTCGACAATGTCCTCCTCATGCCGTCTGCAGCACTTTCCGAATTGAAAGTTGCTATCAATCTCCCAACGCAGAATTCAATTATACCATTCACGAAAATGGTCAACTCTGCATTCGAAATGACAGCACTGGATTATTGAGCTATCAACTCTCTGTCACTGCCAAAGATTATCTCGAAAATCTTGCTTACAAAGTCGATTGTCTTGGAAAAGCCAATGTCACAAAGAAAGTTTCTAGACATTCCATGGAAGATTATCTTGTTTCATATCTAGTTGCACATTCATACGATCATTATGGTCACATGAATCATCCAGAACAACAACAACATATTGGAGTAGATTCCACTTTCACACATGCATTCAATACCATGCTTGAACTTTTTGAGGAAAATGAATACTTGTATCGAATTGCAGTGGAGGGAGATTACATGCATTCGTATCGATTTCAAAGTAGTGGATCTTGTCTTTTAGCTAAACAACATTTTCAACGATTTACTGTTCCTAAAGAACAATACTTGACTGTTGTGGAAAGTGATGAAGAAAGTTCAACAACAGTGTCACCAGCAACAACATTATTCACATCAGAAACAACTACCACTCCAACAAATGAAGAAATTCCTACTGTTACCACTCAGAGCAGCAGCACATCAAACATTGTAAATGAAGAACCACCTGTAGAAGTATTGTCAAATTCTCAAACAGAAGAAGAAGCCCTCCCTCAAGAAGAAATTTTCTAAGACTTGGTGTTACAAAAGTAATGGTGGATATTCTACATGTGAAAATCTATTATGTTATTAAAGAATTAATTAATGAAGATCATGTAGTGGAATGAATTCATGGAGAGCATGAATGTGAGTGACCATGAATCTCTCCTGTGAAAAACTTGTAAATCCCACAATGTCAATTGCACTTCCAAACAAAGGCATTATAATGTTCCAAAGTAGCACCTCGCGTATCACCAATTTCCTCAAAAGAAAATTGTCCACAATTCTCTTCATGGATACTTGGTCACAGTTTCTTATCCGATTTTTCAATGATTTTCATGTAACGGTTGCACTGGTCCTTTTTTTTGCACCATTACGAGTTGAACTGTCTCAACAACAATGTTTTCCAGTAATTTAGTATCAAAAGTTGTAATCTTGTATTATATTCCAATGGCAAAGTGTGGAGTGTTGGAGAACCAATTTTGGGAAATTTTAAGTGCAACCTTTTCCTTTCACACCTTAACAAGCGTTCCATGAGATGGTCTTCACCTTATTCATCACCTTCTGCTCATTCTCTTCAATTGAATGATACAGATCTAAAACCATTCCATGACAAAAAGGGACATGATGCTTCAAATCTGGTCTAGACCCATTTCTCCCATTCCCGACTTCATTTGAAGAATCTCATTGTCCAATCTTAGTTTCAAGTGACTGCTTTGGAGACAAGAAATTCAGGAGAATAACTTTCAAGGTCATTCTTTCATGAAATTTACCATCTATTTACTTTACACGGTTAGTTCTTTGAATGTCCAAGTCTTTCCTTGAAATGTGTTGTTCAGTTGTCTCTCAATTAACAAGGAAAGACCATGTTGAATAAAAAATACCGAATGGAGTGAATTTCTTATTGCGTAAGAAACACATGTGGGGTGACCTTATTGTCTTGTTTAGGCTTTACCTTGTCTTTGCGCACCATTTCTCTTTCACAAATCGGAAATTTTTTTTGACAGTTTGACATTCGATTGCCATCTCTAAAAAAACTATCACAGAATTTCCTTTGACCTAACATTGTTACCAGAGTTGGATGGGATTATCCAATTCGAAATTCGAATGATTCTTCTAATGCTCCTTCTCTCTCTTTCAACAACCATTCTCAACCGACTCTAACGATATCGTCTCTTGAAAGTACTTTTCCTAATCATTCATAACAACAACAACAATAAGAATCATACATCTCGTTTCAAGATCTTGCAAAACCTCAGTGTGTTATTGCATGTTTGTGTACTAGTTGGTCTCTCTCATCGCACCGTTCGCACCACCAAATCATCCATTCGTCACATTTTCAGAAATTTTGTTTCTGAAAACACAAAAACAAATCGAAATCTCGATTCTGATAACAGCAGTCATATTAACTGCATCTGTATTCAGATTTTGTATCCGCAAATTTCCATTCGCTGCAGCGCTGAAAATTGTCAACCACCACTCACAAGACTTTGCATTTTAAAAAAGTCAATTATTCTTCAAACAACAACAATATCACAACCACTCACCAGTAAACTGCAATTTTCCTCTCTCGAGAGCTCGCTGGTGGTGCTGAAACAACTATTCTCGAGATTTTTGAAATACTCCAAAATTTATCATCATCATCATCGTCATTAAAGAAAACACATTTCCACCACACTCTCATACGACGACCACTCGACGACGAGAGAGAGCTATGTGTTGATTGTTGCAGAAGCACCAAGTAGACAATCATCACACCTCAAAAGTATCATCATTACAATTTTCGACCCTCGCAACACTGTTGTTGTAAAACGTATAATTATTATTATTATAATTATTATATTATATTATAATATTATATTATTATTCAATTCAATTCCAATCATCATTTCTGAGTGAGTGTGTGTTCTGTCTGTCATTCACTCTCCAACAGCATGTCACAACCACAAGACCATTCTTCAAACATAAATCTCAGTACTACGACGACAACCACACCAACAACAGCAACTGCATCATCAACAGTTCCAACAATTGCAACAACTACTACTGCATCATCATTATACGAATCCTCGACACCAAATAACAACATTAACAACAACCACCATCACACAACTACGACGACAACAACAACAACGATTACTGAATTAGGAGATTCTCATTCGCTTTCCTTTCTTTCTCCCCTCATTCTTTCAAGTCATCTTCATTCGTCATTGTCGTCATCATCATCAGTAACCAACTTTCAAGGCTCTTTCTTCTCCAATAACAATAACAACAATATGCTGTTTGCAAGTCAAGAACAACAGTTTCCTTCTTCTTCTTCCTATTCGACTCTCATGGAAGATGATTTTCATCACTTTCAACCATCTGAACATGAACCATCATCATCAACAACAACAACCATTCTAGTCGACACCATGACAACCACGAGTCAACATCCTCATGATGATGATTTATTTGGTACGAATCCTTCGGGAACAACAACGAGTGTTGTCCATGATGACTCACATTCTCTTCTACTGAGCCAACTGTATGGAATGATGCCATCTTCCTCTCAATTCGAGTTACAACAACAACAACAACCACCATCATCATCATCACAAACATTCTCCCAATCGTTTCAAACTTCGATGAATGCCACCACTAGTACTACTAATAGAAGGACACAATCCTCTCAACCACAAGAACAAGAGAATATTCTTCCATCGTCTTCCTTGTCATCATCGACGACAGTAGCATCAACAACAACAGTGGAGGAATCACCTTTAACATCATCATTGATCAAATCATCCACTTCTACTCTATCCTCTGTCACATTTACCATTTCTCAATTACAGCCCTATTTTGAAACGCCGATCAAGAATGTGGCAGCCATGTTGAATATTTCACTCACGCAATTGAAAAGAATTTGTAGAGGTAAGTAAAAGAAGAATTATGTGTCAATAACATATCATGTGATGAAAATTTATTAATATTATTAATTATGGACATGCAACGCGTTGAATGGCTCGATTGTGATGATGACAATGACACATGTGTCATCAACATTGTTTGATTCAATTATTTTCATCTTCGATTCTCAACCATTGATTTCAATGAAATGGAATATTCTCAATATCGACTCGATTTATTCATCATCATCTTTACATTAGGAATTGGGATACCGCGATGGCCCTATAGAAAAATTCAATCGTAAGTATATTTCAAATATATCTTGTTATAGTAGAGGTAACGAACATGATATGATGATGGCGACATCATGTCGGCACTAACCTCATACAATGTCATGTGTGGATCAATCAACAACTGTCACCTGTCATGCTATTCATGTCGCTACACGATTCGTGTTGAAACGTGCTCATACAAACTCCCACAACACAGATACAAGAGCAAGATTAATGAAAAGAGAATCATCTTGGAAAAGCTCGAAAAACAAGACTCCCCTGGCATTCTTCTCGATCCCATTAAAAAGCATCAACTCACCTCACGAATTGAACAATTACGAAATGACATTATGAAAATTGAAAAACAAATCCTTGCCATTAAGAATGATCCAAAATCTGTGCTTCCATCGAGTAGTAGTGAAGCAACTGAGAGTTCACATGCTGGCGCTGGAGAATCTGACGATGATGCAGAAACAACCACTTCTTCAGCTCATCAAAGTAGTAGCATGTCGATTTCATCTTCATCATCCACTCAACAACGAGTCATTACAAACACTCATATTAGAAATATAAATACTGGATCCATGATTGGACAAATGAGATCAGTGGTGCATGTTGGAAAACAACCTCAGAGAAGGTCACAAGCAAGCAAATTGAATGTTGTGGTTCAAGATGTTCCACAAACATCACCAACTCAACAAACTCCTTCTTCTGCTCAACATGTACAAAATTATCAACAACAAATCTCACCTGTGACAACGCCTAGCTCAGTATCTTCTACCACACAATTAAAAAGGAAAAAGAGACCTGACCTCAATGACATGTCACAACAACAAGCTCAACAAATAACGACACAAGCTCAACAACAAGGATTCATGATGCCACAAACTTTCACGTCGGGATATCCAATGGTGAGTGGAATGACGCCTCAATTTACATCCAATGTTGCAACTCAAGGATTGATGACATCATTGATGGGAACTGCAGGTCAATATAATTATGGCACCAATGTCATGTTCGATCCAACCTCTTCGACTCAAATACCCTCCATCATTTCACAACCAACGTCACAACAATTTCATTTAGGTCAACTGTTAGCCCAGCCTTCTGCTGTGACAGGCGCCTCCACAGTTGACACTTCTGCAACAAGAAAGAAACGCAAAATGAGCGCACCAGTCACTCCAATGATTCAACAACCATCCTTGCAATTACAACAACCTCAACCATCCATTCAACAACAGCAACAACAATTTTCCTCGGGCCATCTTGTCAGTACTCAATATTTCCAACCAGCTCAACAATCACCAACGACAGCTCAATATTATCACGTACGATCACCAACAGTTGCAGATCCAAATTTCACACTTCAACAACTCATTTCACCTTCAAGCATGAATGTTGCTTCCCAAAATTTATTTGCATCCAGTGGCAGTAGTGGTGGTGGAAATGTTGGAAGTCAGACCTCTGACTATTCAAGTGCACTCTTGATGAGCATGATGCAGAGAAAAAGTACGACCGATTATTCCACACAGTTTTCTCAACAATTGTCACAACCCACACCGTTCAACATTTTCAATACTTATATGGAAAGTAGTTCTACACAACAACAACAAGCTCATCAACAAGCGTCACAGTTTGATTCATCATCCACTACGGTATCCTTTCCGTCTCACTTTTCACAGTCATTTCCTCAGCAACAGCAACAACAACAGTCATCAACTAATCAAACAACATCCACTCCACTAGGCAATACTCAAGTTCAGCAATTCTTTTCATTTCAAAACACACAACAACAACAACAAAAACCCTATCATCAACCTTGACCTTTTCTGAAACAGAGTTCTGTTTTTTGAAATTACGAAATTTTTTTAATGATTCCAGTAAAAAACAACTCAATTTAGGTGTGGCCTCTTCTTTTCCAAATCGAATTGAAATGATGGACAAAAGTTGAAAAATCTCAAATTCGAACCATTGTATGCTATGAGTTTCTTCTCGTTCCCAATTCAAATAAGAACCCATCAAAAAAATGCCACTAATCAAAAAGCTTATGTCCACTTGGAGAGCCACTCCATCTTCTGATCCATCATCAACAACCTCTTCCACAGATTCGAACAATGATCATTCATTTTCCAACCGCTCTTACATCAACATTTTCCAAAATCAAAGTTCACATAACTGTTCAATTCTCGCCAATGAAATTTTACTTCAAATTTTAGAATTTATAAATGATTTCAATTTCGAATTTATTGGAGGAGTTTTTATGAAAGTTTGCAAACAATGGTATTGTGTTGTCGTGACAAGCCATCCAAAAATTGCTTTAGATTTTTCAAGATGTAAAATTTCAAAAAACAAATTTGATTTACTTTTCAGAACCAAGAGACAAAATATTCATCCGTTACTTCTTTCCAATGTGACTGTACTCAATTTAGATGGTTGTTTCATTGGAAAGAAAGGTCTAAAAGCTTTACAAAATGTGAATTTTTAAATCATTTAACCTCTCTCAACTTGAGATTTAGCCAATTGAAGCGACGAAATGGTTTAAAATTTCTGATCAAGAGCAACTATATGAGTAAATTGACCTCTCTAAATTTGTCACATGTGGATGTGGCAGAAAATGAAGAATTGGATTTGACAAATTTTTCACACTGTGACACGATGAAAAATTTGAAATCTTTAAACTTGTATGCGTGTCGAGTACCAATTTCTTCATTGCAATCATTGTTTACAAGTGAAAAGATGAAGAATTTGTCAGAATTGATCGTTTCAACACCATATTTTAAATCTGACGACTTTATTCGAGGCTTTGCTCAATTACTGACTTTACAAAATTCTTATTTGAAACATTTAACAATTCTAGATGTTTGTTTCATGCCTCTGGAAGGTTCTCAAATTCATTCACTGATTTCTAGTGAAAATTTACAACACTTGACCTGTCTAAAGTGTTCCAGAAGTTTGTTGGATGATTTTGGAGTCACTAAAATAGCAACAAGTCATTACATGCGAAATTTGAGAGAGTTGACATTGTGTGGAAATTTATTTGGAAATGATGGATTGAAGGCCATAACCACTAGTGAATGGATGAGTCAATTAACATCATTGAGAGCAAGTGATAACAAGAAGATTACTGCTCAGGGAGCACATGATCTTGCATCGAGTCCTTTCATGAAAAATTTAACATGCCTTCGCTTGTCACGCTGTTCAGAAATTGGACATGAAGGAATTTCTTTTATTGCATCGAGTGAATATCTTCATCAACTTACGGATCTCTCGCTTAGTTACATCCATTGTGGAAACGAAGGAGTTTTCCATATTGCAACTTCTGAAACACTCAATCCATTGAAACGTCTTTCATTGAAAGGAAATGATATTCAAGATTTGGCCATTCAAGTGCTTTCACAAAGTCCAACCATGAAAAATCTCACTTCATTGAAACTATCTGGAAATTTGATTGGAAAAGAGTCGATAGAAGTTCTTGCTGCTCCAACTTCACACCTGAATCGACTCGTCACTCTTGAACTCAGTTTAAACAATGGTTTATTTTCAACTCCAGAAGTAATGCAAATGTTCGTGAATAGCAGAAATATGCACCATGTCACTTGTTTGAATTTACGAGAGACAATTCCAAGAAGAAGAAGAAGTGAAGATGCATTGGAAGGACACGAATGCATTCGTCCACTTTTTACTTTTTTGGAAACAAGTCGAAACATGTTAGGAAATCTTACCGTGTTGAATTTAAATGGAAATCATATTGGAGATGAAGGAGTGAAAATTATTTCACAACAATGTGAGCATTGGAGTTATCATCGTCTCACTTCTCTCGATTTGACCAACAACAACATCACTTCGAAGGGAGTGAATTTCATGACAGCAAGTTCAAATTTTTTGAATCTTTTCGAATTAATACTCGATGACAACGATATGGACGATGCAAGTGCCATCATTATTGCCAATTCACACTCTTTCAAAAATCTCACTACTCTCAGTGTGCACGGCAATCGAATTGGAAAAGAAGGAAAAGAAGCATTGACTCAACTTGCATCGCAACAAATGCCAAAATTGATTCGATTGATTCTCTCTTGGCATTCTAGTCCTAAAGTTGTGAGAAAGTATCTGTAACCGTAAAACAAGATCTTAACTGGAATCAATCCTCACAGCTTGTAAATTTTTTGAGTGATTTCACTAAAATTGGAAGTTATAAATTGAATAAGAGTTTATATTTCTTCATTAAGGTCTTTTTTTTAAAGTTTGTGAACAAACATTATGTTACATGGATCCTATGAACAGAATTTCATCAATTGAAACAAGTTTTCATTCAGGTTCAATTATTCCAATTTTTTATTTAAATTTTTATAAATAATTAAATTAAAAAAAATGCCAGTGTCCGATAAGGCTTATTTGGCCAAATATCTTTCTGATAGTCGCCATCATCATCACGACTCTCGGAAACCCGAAGAAGCAGTTGGAAAAATTATTATACCCAAGTCCTATGGTGGATCAACAAGGGAAAATTTTCGGAATGATGATAGAGAGGATGATGATGATTTGCAACCTGTGGTGATTCATGAAAGAGTGGATGATAAGAGGAAGGAATCGGATCTTGTAAAACGTAAAAGGCAAGATGATTTATCACCTGTGAGAAATAGCAAGCAGGATTTAACTGAAAATGTAATTTCTTCTACAAGTCGTCGGAGGCATGATAGCGATGATGACGAGGACTTATCACCCATACGAAAATCAATAGATGTACAATCTTCAAACATTATTCCTCATAGAGAAATGACCATTTCAAAGAAGAGGTATGATAGTGACGAGGATGAAGATTTATCACCGCCACGACAACCACCAACAAAAATAAGTAAGAGACATGACAGTGATGACGAAGATTTGTCACCACCAAGAAATACAAAACCTAGTGTAGTAATAGAAAAAAAGATTCGACATGATAGTGATGATGAAGATTTATCACCAGTTCGAAATGTGCAAAATTTAAATAATATATCCCATGTAGAAACAGCAACTGTTAGCAAAAGACGTCATGATAGCGATGATGACTTGTCACCATTGCGAAAACCAGCAGCAACAACAAGCATTACTAGCAGTATTTCATCAAATGAAAAACACTCAACAGCAGCTGCACCTAGCAGCGACGCTATTCAGCAACTACTAGGCCGAAGGCTTACTGGAAATGAGCCTGAAACTACCGTTTACAGACATCCAGAAACTAAGAAAATTATCTCTTTCGAGGAATATGCTGAATTAATGAAAAAGAAAAAAAAGCAAACAAAAAAGATTACTCAAAATGAAATTGCTTGGGCAAAGGGCCTAAAACAGAAAGAAGAATGGAAGGAAATGCAAGATGAGCTAGACAAGTCCAAGTCTGAAACATACAAACCTATTTATGCACAAGATTCTTCGTTCAATGAATATTTGAGCAATCAACTCAAAGAAGAAGATCCTATGGCAAGAATTTTGTCGGCAAAAAAGACAACTGAGGAAAAGATCAAGCACAAGAAAATAAGAAAAGTTTATCTTGGACCAGCTCCAGAGAATCGTTTTGACATTCGACCAGGCTGGAGGTGGGATGGTGTGGATAGATCAAACGGATTTGAAGCACAATACTTTAAACGACTGTCCGATAATTCAGTGAAGGAAAGTGAAGAATTTATGTGGAGCAATGCGGATTTGTAAGTGTAATGATGGTCATTGTGAGAGCTCTCAAGAAAAATAAATCCAAACCTACCTCAATAGTTAAAGGTAGCTGAAAATTAGATGACGAAGCTTTTGTGTATTTGAAAATTAAGCGTCATTACACTTTTGCCTTTTCTTGGTTGATTTTTCTTGTAAAGAGTGTATAAGTCCCATACTTGTTCATATTATAAAACGGAATATAGAATGAACGGAAAAAGGCTGGAGAGTGATTGGCATCAAGGAATGGGACTTGAAAGATTGGCGTCCACTTGTCTGGTTTGGCATTGAAACTCTCTTCTTTTTGGTCAGCAATGTCAAAATCAACCACATAATGACACTTATTTTCTGGTATATATCTGTCCATTTCTTCACGATTTTCGTCATTCATGCCTGTAGGAATAGAAGAGGTTGGGTTTTCATCTGCAAAATATTTGGGCAAAAGTCCAGAAAATCCCGATTTTAAAAATCGAATTCTAATGTCAAACTTCTTGGAGGTTGGCAAGAAGAAAGAAGAAGGATATCGATACCATTCTTTACCAACACAAACATTGACTGGAATTGTCTTATTTGTAGGTGGAGCATTCTTTTCCAAGGTCGTTAGCTCACTATGAAGCTCTGAATACACTTTGAGTGGTGCATGGAAATTTTTTACATTACCAATGGAGCGTGACATGCCGAGAATCATGATAATTCCTACAATGAGAACTGCCATTATTATTGAAACAGTACTTCTCTTCACTCCAAGGGATCCCATTTTGTGGTCATCAATTCTTTGGAGAGGTTCCTCTTCGTATTCTTTAATAACAGCTATTGTGATCTATTAAAGAACATAATTATTCCATTAAATAATTATTATAAATAGTGTTAAAGGAAATAATTATTCCATTAATTAATAATTTTAAAAATTGTTGCCATGATTGTCACAACATGCATGACTCACCTCATTTGCTCCCTTCCTATAAATTATCATATCCAATATTCTCAAAAGAAGTTCAATTCCAATTGCGCTTGCCAGGCATATCAAAGGATACACAACGAACATGAATCTTTCTTCTTTGTGAGGAAGAGATGAGAAGAATAAAAACCACACATAGAATGGGGAAATAAATATTATCCATCGGTAGTGAATGGTCCATCTTTGTGCACGATTCATATAAGCTCCTCTCAATTTATCTATAAGTAAATTTTCCCAACTATTAGTTACTAAATAATGTATCAATACTAAGAATGGAGTAAGAAGGGCAACTACGAAAGCCAAATTAAAATTCAAAATCAAGTTCTTGGTATAGAAATGCCATGGCTCCACTCCAAACTTTTCACTTCCCTGGCCCTTGTTATACATGACAAGATTCAGTGGTGTGAAAAATATTCTCTTATAATAATAGTAGTCAATTGCCACAGTAGCAGAGATAATGACAACACTAACAAAAATTGCATATTTTAAAGTCCTCCAGAATCCACACTTGTGAATAGTGTCAATTGCAATTGGAAGTCCACACACGACGCTAAATGGCCATCCAATAATCACCGAACATCCCACAAACAAGACACAAAAGAACCATTTGATTTTCTTGTCCAATTCCGTAATGGCAACGCTATACCAATTTCCGAAAGCAAACATGAGCATGTACATTGAAAAAGATGATGGTAAATAAGCTGCTGATGAAATAAACATTCCTGGCGATCCCATTGTTACGAGAATTGTCAACAAGGTAATTCTACTTCCAAATCTTTCATAAATTCCTTTTGCAAATACTGTTTGAGAAAGAGCACACACAAATGCCAATCCAATCCGAATGGCATAAAACACTTCCACTGAAGAAGTAAATCCAAGAAGCATGGCAATCTTTCCCATGAATACATGAATCCAAACATATAAATAAGAACGAAGAGCAAATACTGGACTGTATTCCCAAGTTTGCAAACCCTTTCCATACAGAATCAAATGTGTAGGTTCCCAATAATTAAATGTTTCATCACAATCACTGATCGGCATTAAAAACGCAGCCAATAAATTACTCAACAAGAAACAAAAGAACATGTAATTAGCTGCTTTGAGTGGTAATTTAAATTCCTCCGCAATACTATCGGAGAGAGAAACATTCGGAGTGGGTCTCATGATCATTTCTGGAGACATGATGGTGGTTGATGATGGCGAAGACGATGATGATCCCGAGGCTTGCTTGCCTGAAGCAGATGATGATGATTTGCTTTTTGCCATTTTTTTGCTTGATGAAACTCTTTCAAAATAATAATTATTTTATTAATTAATAATAATAATTATATGTGCCTTAATTGAAATTGAGCTGTGTTCCCGGCAAAGAAATGTTCCAATCATTGAAAGTATGGACTGTCTTTCCGTCAAACGATCGTTCATCTGAGTCATCTCTCACTGCAAGATGTCTGTCATTTATATAAGAACAATTTGCTCTGTCAACAACGTAAGAATTCACCTTCTTTCTGGTTCAACAACAACAAGTTTTGATTTTGAGAAATGACAGAGATGGTCAAGATAATGGTCAAAAATCTTCAGCGTGGAGATTCATGTGATTGATCAAGACGTACATTCATGACTTGGCGCCTTTTCAGAGTACTGTTTTTAACGAATTCATCTCAAAAATAAATTTACAGAAAAAATTCAAAAAAATTCAATCGTAGCGACGGTTCCTCTCTCTCTCTTTTGAATTAATTTTCAAAATCGTTCTTGTACTATAATTCAACGCATTGTCATTATCATCATCGCCAATGTTTCGAGCAGAACCACAGCAGAATTATCTCTGTACGAGGAAGGTCCGAGAGAGAAATTATAAGAAGCATCGGGATGCGCTTGCTTCCATCAAGCCATCCATCGATAATACACCACCGAAGGACTATCCACATTTAAGAACTAATGCAAAGAAGAAACAATTGCAAAAAGGTAAGATCTGCTTTACATTTACATTTGGCGAATACAATCATGTTGCGGAACAATATAGAAAGAGGCGATCAGATCGGAAAGGACAATCGAATCCTTGTCGATAAAATGACTGAAATAATGGGAAAGCACTATTTAGACAACAAGAATCAAAATTACAAGTTTATTGGAAGTCTAAATAGCGACCTTAGAAGGAGAGAAGCGAAAAAGATCACCGAGGAAAATTCTGCAATTTTGAAACGAATCCAGAATAGACAACCTGTATATAATCATCTTCAATGGGAGCAGGAATGGACAAAGAGCAGAAAATGGATGGCTGACAAAACAGGAAATATTCAACCAGTCAACCAAGGCGTCTATGTTCCACTCAACAGATCTAAGGATAACATTAAAGGTGTGGAAGTTGTTGAAGAAAATGAAGGTTTTAGCGACGAAGAGGATAATTCATTTCAAGAACAGGAATTCGAAGTGTTACATGACGAGGACCAATTTGAAACTAATGAAGGAGCGGTTGAAACACAGATCAAACCTAAAGATGATCAAGGACACAATAACCAAGAATCAGAGTCACAGAAAAATTTGGAGAAGGAAAATGGTACCAATGTTTCTCCAATACCCGTTCTTAACCATCAAGAGAATAACGAAAAAACCACAAAGCAAGAGCCCACCCAACAATCGAACGGAGAAACTTCTTCACAACCTCAGTCTCATGAGCCTGCCCTCAAAGAAGAAGAAATTGACACAAGTTTCAATGCCTCTTTTAACTATGAAGAAGAAGATGCTCACACTGATATACCGCAGCGTTCTAGTTAAATTTATTGGATTATAAATTATTTTCTTTTTGAACAAGAAGCTACTAGTGGTTTTCTTTTAAAACATGTTGTTAGTTGTTATGGAAGTAGTTGCTCAAACTTTTGACCTGAAATTCCAGGTTAGTAATTTTTGGTGGTCTTATTGAGTGTAGATATATTTGAACGAAGTTTTTTGGGTTGTTTCGGGGTGGATCTTGGCCCCGCACTGGTCTTGGAGGTGACATTTGGTTTTTGTTTTTGAATACAAAAGTATAATGATATCATTCAATGAATATTACTCTTATTCAAGTTACATATCTGTTGCTTCATGAAGCCTCATGTAAAACAACCAAATTCTCGAAAGATATGGATTTCTTCAAACCTTAATATTTAAGAATAAATGGAAATAAAAAACTCGTCTCTCGAGAGATTTCATTGCTGAACAACAACAACAAGGAGATGCATCCTTCCTTGTTGAATGAAACCACATTAGGAAACGATCGGGAAAAGAGTTGTTGTTGTTGGCGCTCAATTTTAGCAAAAGTATCATCTGTCATTTATCAAAAAAAAAGAGCTTTGTCGTTTGACATTCCACCACCACTATATTTCATCATGGCATCTTCATCCTCCAACAACAACAACACAATAGCCGTTCCGATGGCCTCTCAAATGGATACCTACAGCAGCGGTGATGATAATGATGAATATTCCCGAACGAAACACATTCCTTCTCGACTCATGTTGAAAAAGAATTTAAATAATAATAATAACATGAACCATGCTTTGTCGTCATCAATGATCAACAATCCAATACAACAACAACATGAGGAACAACTCATGGAATCCGAGGAATGTTTTGCATTGCCTTATTTTGAAACAGAAAATCCATTGAAAAATCGAATTGGACAAATAACCATGTCAGATATATCACCAAGAGGACACGAAGTGTCACCTGTGGATACGAAGAAGATGGAACGAAGAAGAAGTTTGCAATTGAAAATTAAAAAACCAACAAGTGTTGCTTTAGGACATCCAGAAGTGGCAATTATGTCAAATGTCAATAATAGTGCCACACTTTCATCTCAACATCAACTCACTACGAAAAATTCATACGATTCAGTTGTTGATTTAAGTGAATCTGCTCAGTCACAAAAAATTAAGCCACCTCTCCAAATAGCTGCCATACCAAAACTCAATCTAGGAAAGGTTGAAAATTTCAAAGATGATGATTACACCAGCAGTGGAAGCACCAATGAAGACACCTCGTCATTGTCAGATAGAGATTCAGTAACAGAGGCCTCCTCAGTACTTTCGAAAAATCATTCCACAGATGCCTCTTCAACTTCCATCATGACAAATTCCACATTGACGCCAAAAGTCGACAATTCCAATAATGGAACTTCACATCAGAAAATTCATCCAATCAACAATTCTTCGTCAACAACTAGTGTGATTCGAAAATATAAAAGACCTCACACCTCAAGAGAAAGTAGAAGTGAGTTGCAATATATTGTGGCAAGCAGCAATGCAGAATTTGGAGGTGAAACAAAGAGCAAACAAATTGCAAAATTATTGCTTTCTCAAAATAAGGGGTGTGGCACACAACAAACAACTTCGACGACACCGGAGCAGAATGGAAATGTTGTGACATCTTCAATCCCCTCCTCCACATCCACAAATACCACCACTCGGCCGAACGTCTTCAATTCTGGAAACAACTCCCCATCCAAAGTTCAAATACAGAGAAACTTAAAGAGACATTCAGTGGCACGAGAATTTCACAATTTACAAGAATACTTGCAAAGCCGAATTAAGGAGCAACAACAATTAATGTCCCCTCCTTCGCCTACCTTTAAACCTCAACAACATGATTTTTCAAAACCTCCATCCATTGCTACACCTCGATCAAGTGCTCTCGAGAGTAAACTATTGACCATGGCCAATAATTTAAAGAGGACAAGTCAAGTATTGGAGTTAAATGAACAGCTCTTGAAAGAGGAAAAAAGAAAAAGTGCTCAAGCATGGACATTGTTGTCGACTCTTGAAGATGATCACAGCATGTCACAACTGAAATATGAAGAGTTGAAATTCCACTACGAAGTGAAATGTGAAGAGCTCAAATATGCAAAGAAGCACATGGAAGAAATGGAGGCACAAATTAAAAAGTTAGAAGGTAATTACAACTTTTTGGATCAAGAGAAAATCAGATTGCAACGAGAAGTGCAAGAGCTGAAGCGAGCACTCGAAATGAAGGAGCAAGAAGGTCAACAAAGGTGCTGCTGCATCATGTAGA